>NC_081182.1:151758790-152004062 GCF_029867415.1 Vicia villosa | reverse complement strand
ATCAGCTACCAGTCGTTAATACAACGCCGAATCCGGGGTTTACGCCGCAGTTTCAACAACAACAGCCTCGACCACAGGCTCAGCAGTTTAACAATAATCAGAATCGTATACAAAGAGCTCCACAGTTCGATCCGATTCCAATGACCTACACAGAGTTGTACCCTGCGTTGATTGAAAGAGGTCTTGTTCAAACTAAAGCACCACCACCAGTACCTGAGAAACTCCCATGGTGGTACAAAGCTGAGGTCTCATGCCCTTATCATCAAGGAGCACCTGGCCATGATCTTGAGCATTGCATAGCCTTGAAATATGAAGTTCAGAGGTTGGTTAGATCTAATCTCCTCTCTTTCAGAAATTTGAATCCTAATGTGCAAGCAAATCCGCTGCCCAATCATGGAGGGCATGTTGTAAACATGGTGTATGGATGTCCTGGTCCGTACCGAGTCTATAATATCAATTTCTCAAGAGCAGATTTGGTACAAATGCACGCCACTCTCTGTCGAGGGCAGAATTTTCGCCAGCATCACTACGGTTCCTGTAGCATATGTTGTGTAGATCCTCACGGATGTTCGATTGTGAGAAGAGATCTCCAAGTTTTGCTAGATAATGGTACTATTGAGATCTACAGAAATAGGGATGAAAATGAAGTTAACATGATAGGATGTTATCCGCATGAGCTTTTAGTCTCAGATATCAACTCGGAAATGCCTACAGTTAACGTCATCGTTCCTCATTTCAACATGCCTGAGCGCATGGAAGTTACTTACAACAAGCCGAAGGTTCCTATTGCTCCTTTGATCATCTGTCTACCTGGACCTGTTCCTTATAACTCTGACAAGGCAGTTCCATACAACTACAATGCAACAATGATAAAGAATGGACAAGAAGTTCCTTTACCTACTCTCTCATCTGTTGTAAACATTGCTGATGTAAGTCGTGTAACAAGAAGTGGACGTGTGTATACTCCACTACCTCCAAAGCAGCCTGTTGCTCCTGCAACCGGGCAAAATCCTGTCAATACACCAGAAGGGAATCCTGTGGAAATTCCTGTCAGTAATACAAACACTGATGTTGGTCAATCCAGTGGAACCAATGTGAATCCTGACTTTGATGAAATTTTGAAACTTATCAAAAGAAGTGAATATAAGATTGTGGATCAGCTTATGCAGACTCCTTCAAAGATCTCAATACTTTCATTGTTGTTGAATTCAGAAGCCCACAGGGAAGCCCTGATGAAGGTCTTGGATCAAGCTTTTGTAGATCATGATGTGACTGTTGATCACTTTGATGGGATAATAGCCAACATAACAGCTTGCAATAATTTAAGCTTCTGTGATGAAGAACTCCCTGAGGAGGGTAAAAATCACAATCTTGCTTTGCACATTTCTATGAACTGTCAGTCTGACTCTTTGTCCAATGTGTTGGTAGACACCGGATCTTCCTTGAATGTTATGCCAAAGACGACTCTCGCTCGTTTGTCTTACCAAGGAATGCCTATGAAGTTCAGTGGTGTAGTTGTCAAAGCATTTGATGGATCGCGAAAATCTGTTATCGGCGAAGTCAACCTTCCCATGACAATTGGTCCACATACATTCCAAATCACCTTCCAGGTCATGGACATTCAAGCTGCTTATAGCTGTCTGTTAGGACGACCATGGATCCATGAAGCGGGGGCAGTAACTTCTACGCTCCATCAAAAGTTAAAATTTGTAACAAATGGAAAATTGGTAACAATAAGTGGAGAACAAGCCTTGATGGTGAGCCATTTATCCAATTTCTCTTTCATAAGTGCTGATGATGTGGAAGGAACTCAGTTCCAAGGTCTCTCTTTAGAAGACGAATCTTCCAAAAAGAAAGCATCAATCTCTTCTTACAAAGAGGCAGTGAAAGTAGTGAAAGATGGAACTACCACTGGCTGGGGGCAAGTTGTGATCCCTACCAAGAATGAAACTAGAGCAGGACTCGGACGTTCACCGATGTTCTCAAACTGCACCAAGAAGGATGAAACCCTTCGTCCGATCAAAGAAACATTCATTAGTGGAGGATTCCTTAACCGAATTCCTCAAGAGGTAAATGTCCTTATCGCAGAATGCATCGAAGAAGGTTTACCCGATGATGAAGAAAAATGGAAATGTTATCTCAATGACTCGGGATACATATCTCAGGAAGAACCATATCCTCCTTCAGAAGAATCCAATGGCAAAGAAACTGAGCCTGTTCCTGCAGAGGTATGGGATACCTTGGGACAACCAAGTGGAAAATTTGATTATATGGTGAAATATACTGCGCCTGAAAGTTCAAAGATTGCGATGGAAGATATCCAACCAACTGGATGGGGAGATCCCTTTGAATATAATAGTCAACCAGAAGAGGCTTATCAGCCCTGTCAATTTTCTCAGCAGCCTGAAATTACTGAAAATTTCAGCTTCAACGCATCTACCAAGGTTCATAATCCTGAAGATGGTTATTATCACATAAATGCCATTTTTGAAGATGAAGGGGAAGATGGCCCCGCAATTGACTCGGAAAGTGTCGCTGACAATGAGTCTCTTCATCCTGAAGACTGGGAAATACATCCTGAAAATTCTGAAGATTGTGACTCATCATATGCTCTTCAAGAAGTAGAAGAAGACCGTTTCAACTCTACAAAGAACAAGGTTGGCAAACCAGGACCTTCAAATCCTGCTCGACCAGCGGTCAATGTCAATACTAAAGACAACTCTGGGGAGAATTTTCCTGAATACATAATACACAGAGGAGTTCGTTGCTACTGGAAAGCTGTCGACGTTCCGAATGTTGTTCGCCGCTCAAAGTAATCACCTCGCTGTTATTTTGACCTCCTGCCTTGCCCAAAGCAGAGAGATGTTTTATAGGGCTTTGCTTTTAAATGTTCCGCCCAAATAACTTTGTGTATAGGGCTTTGTTTTAAAAGTTTCCCTCTTTGTCCTGCCCAAGACAAATGAGTTTGTGTTTAGGGCTTTGTTTCAAAAATGAATCATAAATAAAGTGTCATTTTGAATTCCCTACATTATATGTTTTATTTTTGCTTTTTTTGGAAATGGTAATCCTAAAAAACCAAAAAATAAAAAATAAAAAAAAAAACTTTTCAAAAAAAATCTGCATACACTCCTGCATTCATAAATTTTCTGAAATAAATATAAATCACATGTGCAGATTTACTATTGATAAACCCATTGAATGCAATAACCCTATGCCCTCTCCCAACTTTGAGTTTCCTGTGTTCGAAGCCGAAGAAGAGGAAGAAGAGGAGATCCCGGACGAGATCTCTCGATTACTTAAGCACGAGGAAAGAGCCATTCTGCCTCACAAAGAGCCTTTAGAAAAAATCAACTTGGGTTCTGAAGAAGACAAAAAAGAAGTGACCATTGGATCGCTGCTTGATGCTGATATCAAGAGTAAGTTGACAGACCTTCTCAAAGAATATGTTGACGTGTTTGCCTGGTCCTACCAAGACATGCCTGGGTTGGATACCAATATCGTTCAGCATTACTTGCCATTGAAGCCAGAATGTCCGCCAGTTAAGCAGAAATTGCGAAGGACTCACCCTGATATGGCTAACAAGATCAAAGTGGAAGTTCAAAAACAGCTCGACGCAGGTTTTCTTGTCACCTCTGAGTATCCTCAATGGTTGGCCAACATAGTGCCAGTTCCGAAGAAAGATGGCAAAGTCAGAATGTGTGTTGACTACCGTGACTTGAACAAGGCCAGTCCAAAAGATGATTTTCCATTACCACATATCGACATGCTGGTTGATAACACTGCTAAGTTCAACGTCTTTTCCTTCATGGACGGGTTCTCCGGTTATAACCAGATTAAGATGGCTCCTGAAGACATGGAGAAGACATCTTTCATCACCCCATGGGGAACATTTTGCTACAAAGTGATGCCGTTTGGATTAAAGAATGCAGGCGCAACTTACCAAAGGGCAATGACTACTCTCTTTCATGACATGATGCATAAAGAAATAGAAGTTTATGTGGACGACATGATAGCCAAGTCCAGCACAGAAGAAGAACATATTGAATACCTTTTGAAGTTGTTTCAACGACTAAGGAAATATCAGCTTCGCTTGAATCCTAACAAATGTACTTTTGGGGTTAGATCTGGAAAACTCTTGGGTTTCATTGTCAGCCAAAGAGGTATTAAAGTAAATCCCGACAAAGTCAGAGCTATTCAAGAGATGCCTGCACCAAAAACTGAAAAGCAAGTAAGAGGATTTCTTGGACGATTGAACTATATCTCCAGATTTATCTCTCAGATGACTGCTACTTGTGGGTCAATTTTCAAGCTTCTCCGCAAAGATCAAGGGGTTGTATGGACTGAAGATTGCTAGAAAGCGTTCGACAGTATCAAGGAATACCTGTTAGAACCACCAATATTGATTCCTCCAGTTGAAGGAAGACCATTAATCATGTACCTTACCGTGTTGGAAGAATCCATGGGTTGTATGCTTGGACAGCAAGATGAAACCGGTAAGAAAGAGCATGCCATCTATTACTTGAGTAAGAAATTCACAGACTGTGAGTCTCGTTACTCCATGCTCGAAAAAACATGTTGTGCTTTGGCTTGGGCTTCAAAACGTCTCCGCCAATACATGATCAACAATACTACTTGGTTAATCTCCAAAATGGATCCGATCAAGTATGTCTTTGAAAAGCCTGCATTAACAGGAAGGATTGCCCGATGGCAAATGCTGTTATCCGAGTATGACATTGAATACCGTGCTCAAAAAGCGGTCAAAGGAAGCATTCTCGCCGATCATTTGGCGCATCAACCAATTAATGAATATCAATCTCTCAAGTTTGACTTCCCTGATGAAGATGTCATGTACTTGAAGATGAAAGATTGTGACGAACCGTTACCTGAAGAAGGTCCTGAGCCTGGATCAAGATGGGGCCTAATTTTTGATGGAGCAGTAAACGCTTTTGGCAATGGAATTGGGGCAATCATCATCACTCCCAAGGGTACTCATATCCCATTCTCCGCCAGACTGCTATTTGATTGTACCAACAACATCGCAGAATATGAAGCTTGTATCATGGGTCTCGAAGAAGCCATTGACTTAAGGATCAAGATCCTCGACATATATGGAGATTCAGCCCTCGTGATCAACCAAATTAAAGACAAGTGGGAAACTTACCATCCTGGCTTGATTCCTTACAGAGATTATGCAAGACGTCTGTTGACTTTCTTCAACAAGGTTGAATTGCATCATATACCTCGAGATCAGAATCGAATGGCAGACGCCTTGGCTACTCTATCTTCCATGTTCAAAGTCAGTCATTGGAACGATATGCCTACAGTCAGAATTACGCGCCTTGAAAGGCCCACCTATGTATTTGCAACTGAAGCAGTCATCGATGATAAACCGTGGTTCCACGACATCAAACGCTTCCTTCAAACTCAAGAGTACCCACTTGGGGCATCAAACAAAGATAAGAAAACTCTAAGGAGACTTTCTGGCAGTTTCTTCTTGAATGGAGACGTACTATACAAAAGAAATTTCGACATGGTTTTGCTCAGATGCGTGGATAGACACGAAGCAGACATGTTAATGCATGAAGTGCATGAAGGTTCCTTTGGAACTCATTCAAATAGGCATGCAATGTCCAAGAAGATCTTAAGAGCAGGATACTATTGGTTGACAATGGAATCTGATTGTTACAAACACGTGAAGAGATGTCACAAGTGCCAGATCTACGCAGATAAGATCCATGTGCCACCGACTCTACTCAACATTCTCTCATCTCCGTGGCCTTTTTCCATGTGGGGGATCGACATGATTGGAATGATCGAACCAAAAGCTTCAAATGGTCATCGTTTCATCTTAGTAGCAATTGATTACTTCACCAAATGGGTCGAAGCAGCATCTTACGCCAATGTTACAAGACAAGTGGTTGTGAGGTTTATCAAGAATAACATCATTTGCCGATATGGTATTCCCAGCAAGATCATTACTGATAATGGTTCAAACTTGAACAACAAGATGATGAAAGAATTATGTGAGGAATTCAAGATTGAGCATCATAACTCTTCTCCTTACAGACCAAAAATGAACGGCGCAGTTGAGGCTGCTAATAAGAACATTAAGAAGATCGTCCAGAAAATGGTCGTCACTTACAAAGACTGGCATGAAATGCTGCCATTTGCTTTACATGGGTACCGTACTTCAGTGCGTACTTCAACAGGGGCAACTCCCTTTTCTCTAGTATACGGCATGGAAGCTGTGCTCCCCGTAGAAGTTGAAATCCCATCAATGAGAGTCCTCATGGAAACTAAGTTATCAGAGGCTGAATGGTGTCAAAACAGATACGATCAGTTGAACTTAATCGAAGAAAAACGTATGACTGCTCTATGCCATGGACAGTTATACCAAGCAAGGATGAAACAAGCCTTCAACAAAAAGGTTCGACCTCGTGAATTTCGAGAAGGCGACCTCGTGCTTAAAAAGATCTTGTCTTTTCAACCAGATTCTAGGGGCAAATGGTCTCCTAATTACGAAGGCCCGTATGTTGTCAAAAGAACATTTTCTGGCGGCGCCATGATTCTTACAACCATGGATGGTGATGAACTCCCACATCCTGTGAATGCTGATGCAGTCAAGAAATATTTTGTCTAAAAAAGAATAAAAGAACAGCTCGGTAAGTCGAAAACCCGCAAAGGGCGACTTAGGCAAAAATGAGCGTCTCGGTGGACTGAAAACCTGAAAGGGCGGTCCAGGCAAAAATTAGAGACAATAAACAGAAAAAAATTCATCCTGGTAGATTGAAAACCTGAAAGGGCAATCTAGGCAAAAATTAGGGAGTAATGACAAAGTAACTGCATCAGTCCATACTTCGTCACCTGAAGAGTCTGTACTTCATCAAAGGATCTTCGATCAAATCATCACCAATCTGAAGCGACAAGCACAGTTGGAACTCAAAGTTGTTAAGGGAATAGTGGTTATTGCTTTCAATGTAGCCTTTTCCGCATAATTACCATTTCCAACTTTTGTAAATACTCCATGGAATCACGCCTTTAGCTGATTACCATCCTATTAAATAAATTTGAGCCTTGTGCCCATTTGTTTGCAATCTTTAATTTCTTTCAGCTTGCAAAATGACGCTTTAATTGCGTTATTCACTTTTGAAACAAAAAGAAAAAAATAAGTTTTAAATGAATTTACTTCACTTTTCTTTTTCAAAATAAAAGCGAAATTTTCCTTTGAGTTGTGAACAACGGAAGGAACATCAGCAGTCGTCTCCATAGGATGAACAAAAGGATTCTCCCTGAAAAATTGTTGAGACAACGGTATTCTTGTCCCAGAAAAGAATTCTTGAAGTAATTATCCCTCGAGGTAAAGAAGCTCTTCTATCCCCAGTGAAGAAGCTCTTCTATCCCCAGTGAAGAGGATCTTTTATCCCTAGTGACGAAGATTTTCCATCTCCAGTGAAAAGGTTCTTCCATCTCAATGAGAAAAGATGATCATCTTCCCCAGAGAAGCTAAAAGCACGCAACACCATTCATCACCTGTGTTATCTACACCGTGTTGAAGAACATTTGCCAGGTATCTGGTTGTATTGCGACGTCGGTCCCTCTCTAGTATACTTCTTTGTCTGTCAGTATTGTCGGCATGCATACTACATTCATGACATTCATCATTCATACATATTTGCATCATTTATGCATTCTTGCATTTTTCAATAATTGCTTCGAAATCACTTGTTCAGGATATATCTATCCCAAATAAAAAAAAGAAAAAGAAAAAAAGAAAAAGAAAAAAAAAGAAACAAGTATGGGCGTGTCATCTCTCCAATAGGTTGTCACCCATAAGCAGAAATAAAATTTTCTTTCTCCAGTTCCCCGCTGAGATCATTCCTCGTGGAAGAAGGTTTCTTTAGTTTTTCCTCTCAAAACAAAGGAGAAAATTCCCATTCGAGTTCATTCCTCATGGGTACAAAGTCTTGTTTGACTGTCTCTTTCCAATTCATTCTTGGTTAGAACCTTGTCTTTACCAAAGATTCAAATTCCGATTCCTCAAACAGAGTCGTGAAAAAACAGACCATAAACAATAGCCTCATCATCTGAGCAGTTTATGTTTCTTTCAAAAGATTTTTCCTCTTAAGGAAATCAATCATGAAGACCATTTGACAATCAGGGCCTTATTACTGTTCACAAGGCTGAATAACCAGTAATTTCCCTAACAAAGTCTCCAGAATCATTTTATCACTCGGCTGATAATTGATCATGTCTTCAGAACCACTATCACGAGGCTGGTAGTCGGTAACCCTTTTGTTCTGGTTATATTATTAACATGTCTATCACCATGCTGATAGTCGGTAATATTAACCGAACCTTTGAAACTCTTTTTACCATGTCAAGTCTATCACCATGCTGATAGTCGGTAATCTAGTTTCACACCCTTCACCTTCGCATTATTAAACAAGTCTATCCCCATGTTGATAGTCGATAATGTCGATAGGTAAGCTTTTCTTACAAAGCTATCATTCCCCGGTGAAGCATACACTTGCTTTCCCGATAAAACGGATTCTCTTCCTAAAAACGGATTGAGACATCCTTCCCAACCTCTTTTCCCCAGCGGAGTCAGTTTTGATATTCCCTCGGTAAAGACATCCTTGCATCATTCGCAATTTTGGTATCTTAGGTCCAAAATTTGCGTCTTCTGATATTTAAGTCTCTTCCACCCTATCAAAACGAAGATTTTCAATCTTCATGTCTCAGGTTGAAGAAACTTAAATAGGGGCATCTGTCATACCCCAATTTTTGACCTAAGATACCACCTCATATCATTGCATATGCATCATTTGCATCTCTAACAAATTGCATAGCTTGTGTTTGCTACTTGTGACTCAGCAGGGTTTAATCAAGAAATCACTCATCAGTACAAGCAACAATCAACTAGGGTTTTGTTCTCCCTTCATCTCAAATGAATCATCTTCATCAATAATCAACATTTGGTCCTCAAAGATTCATTTCAACAAGCTCAACAGCTTTGAATCGACTGAATTAGGGTTTTGACTGAAGACAGCACACTCCTGACTTTTGCTCAGAATTTGACCTAATGGCTTGGGACATGATATCAAGACCTCAAGTGCATCATTTTGACCTAATCCATTGGCTCATAACATCTCCTACACAAAGATTGATCAGACAAATCCTCAGATCAGGGTTTTGAACTATCAGGGACTGAAATCAGGGATCACATTTGGGAAACCCTAAAAACCCCCAGGAAGTCAATCAAAGGTTTCAACCATCTTCAAATAATCCCTATGATAATATCCAATGAAGATTGTGTCTCAATTCAAGATCCACAGACATCAATTTCATCAGGTCGACAATTAGGGTTTTTGACCTAATTCACTGAACAACTGACTTTTTAATCAGGACATGGTGCCACAACTCAAACCATGGCTCAATATCCTCTAATGCCTCAATGTGATCCATTTATACCATTCATTTGGTGAGGATAGCCTGTTTCATTTGAAATCTCCAGAAACGCGATTCGTCTGAAAAAGTCAACTGTACAAGATCACCATTGACTTTTGGGGAATTTTGGTCAACCATGACTTTTGAAGTTTTAAATCATAAATATATGATATGAGAAGTCATTTGATCAAGAAAAATCAAGAAAATCAATCAAGAATCAAAAAGTCAAAAGTTTGACTTTCATACTTAGAAAATTTTTCTAAGTGTTTTTCATGGTTTTTTCCAAACTTTGGAAGGGAATAACTCAAAATTTCACCTACAAACTGAAAAAAACTTCCAACATGAAAGTTGTAGATTTTGATCCAATAAACAACTTTGACACATATAAATTTTTTCCATAAGATCAACCATTTAAGAGATATGGAGCTTCAAAGTTGGTACTTTTTGAAAATTTCACTTAAAACTTCATTTTCTTCAAAGTTCATGGATCTTTTTCACCCATTTCCTTAAAGGTCTTGAAGAAACTTTCAACTAGGGTTTTGAAGTGTGTAACATGAGCTTTCTAAAATGTCCAAGAGCATGAAAAAATATGGAGTGTAGCCATGGTTTTGAATTTTGACATTAGTGAACTTTTCACTTGAAATTTCA
Source organism: Vicia villosa (assembly GCF_029867415.1). Lineage (NCBI taxonomy): Eukaryota > Viridiplantae > Streptophyta > Magnoliopsida > Fabales > Fabaceae > Vicia > Vicia villosa. The sequence goes on along the minus strand of NC_081182.1, from coordinate 151,993,967 downwards.
TGCCATTTTCACTAAGTTATGGACCAATTTGCCAAATGATCCAAGTAATGATACATAGAGGCAATAATTGGAAGATATTTTCTGATTTGAGACAGATGGGAAAGAGATAAGAAGCATAGCCAATTTTAACCATGGTTTGGTAACTTTAACCATATGCATTTAATGGTAAGATTCCTTTCTATCCCTTAAGTGCCAAATCACCAATTCTTGATCAAGTTGCAAAGCTCTGAGTTCAGACACTTTGGCCTATAAATAGAGGTCCAAACTTCATTCAAATTCACACCAAAACCTCACAAATTATAGGTTTTCTCTTTCTTTCTTGAATTGCAAGTTTTAAGTTTCAAAGAGAGGTAGAAAACTCAACCTCCAAACCCTTGAAGTTATGGCCAAAGTGATGGTTCTAGCAACTCATAAACATCATATGGGATGTGTTTGAACCACTCACACACCCCAAATCACCCCAAAACTCAGATTCACTTTTTAACCTCCATATGAACATGAAATGAACCTTATCATGCCAAAATCCACACAAGCTCATTTCTGTCCAAACTAATGCTTCTAACACCATCCATGTACCATATATGAACTATCCCAATCATCATCCATGATCTGAAACATCAAAATCATCAAATTCGATCCTCACACTAAAGCTCTGCAGATCGGGTACCACAAACTGATCAAGAGGTTTTCAGTTCATTCCAAGACTTCAAACATGTTCCATAAGGTCCACTGAAGGTGTTCAGATCAATAAACAACATCTGGAATCCCTCATTTGCAGAATTCGATTTCCAGTTTTGCCATTTTTAAGGTAAGCTCTCTTGAACTTCAAACTCTATCATACATGCATCATAAATGAAAAACTGCCATACTATCTTGTTTCTGCACATGCATGGATCATTAACCCTCAATCAATTGCCAATTATCTTGCACAAACACGATTTCAGATTGAATCATAGAATTAGGGTTCTTCGTGTTCATCCGAAAATTAATGATCTTAGAGTGAAAATAAATGAAATTAAAGACCACCATCATGATCCTTGTGAAAAAACGAGTGAGTTAGACCCTTCACTTGATCAATTTGGTTCAGTTTTCAGAATTTTCAAAATCAAATGGGGATGGTGTTCTTGGCGCCATTTTTTTGTTCAGAAATTCAAATACTTGTTTTTAAATATAATTAAATGAACGTGTATCATTAACAAGCTGCGCGCGCAGCTCAGTTGGTTGTTGTTTTGGCTGATGAGCATAAGGTCACGGGTTCAACACCCTTAGGGACCAAAACATTTTTTTTACAAATATTTTTCTTTCATTTTTCTTTTACAACTTCATTTAATTATTTAACACATCAAATTAATTCATTTTTCATTCATTTTTTGTACACTCTTTATTTAACACATATATTTTATGAATACCAAAAAAAATCATCAAAAAAGATTTATTTAATACATTTTTAAATAGGTTTAAAATGACATGTTTTAAGTGTTTTTTAATACTTTAAAATATTGTTTTTCATTTAATTTTTAACCTAATCACTTGTAAATATTTTTTGAATAAACCCTAATCATCTAAGTGTTAATTGAAGACAATCTTTTTGTTTATCTTGATTAATTTGACTCCTTTCAAAATTCAAATCATTTTAAAACAAGCGATCACGATTCATTTCAAAGACAATAAACCATTTCTTTTTGAAACTATTGATTAAATCTTTTTAATTGATCAATTGATTTTCAAAATGATGTGGGGCCTCTCGAATATTAGAGAGTATAAGACCCACTCCTTTTTCTTTTTACACAGTCTTTTTATTCAAAATAAATAAACTTTCTTTCAAAACAAACTTTCAAACCGTTTTTCAAACGACGCGTCTGTTAACAAAACAATTTCAAAGCTTCTCAAATATACCATGGGCCTCCATGTAGGTATAAGTCCCGAGCCCCTTTTGTACATACCCATTCCAGTACATGAAATTAGGTATTTCATTGTACGCCTTTTTGTACATACACTTTTTGTACATACACTTTTTTGTACATACACCTTTTTGTACATACCTCGATCAGTTTGACTTTTTAACCTTGAATAACAAATCAAAAATGAAGGTTTCTTTAAATCTTCCCAAAAATATACCATGGGCCTCCATGTAGGTATAAGTCCCAAGCCCTTTGTGAATACCTGTTTACATAGCTTTTGAATAAACTCAAATGGGCCTCTCCTCGAGTATGAGTCCCGAGCCCCCGTGTATGCAAATGGATCATGCTTACAGGTATATTTCCTTCATAAACTCCATTATCTACACACACTTTGTCATATATAACTGTTCATGTTTGTTCATACTTGTTCATGTTTGTTCATATGTGTGATATGTGTGCTTGTTCAACTTAGTACAACACTAGGTTCCCCACAGCCTCCTATTGGGCTTCGTGCAAAGAATCTCCCTAGTTTAGGTTAGGACATAGAGTATGGTTTCCCGGTGAAATCGCTCTAAGAGCTCAAACCAACTATACCATGCCTCCCCTTGGGCTTTGTACAAACGAGTGACCCTCCCATAGCCTCCTCTTGGGCTTACAATGCAAGGACCCTGGATTGTCCCTCCCATAGCCTCCTCTTGGGCTTACAATGCAAGGACCCTCGGATAGCCTCCTCTTGGGCTTCGTACAAGGACCCACGGGCTTCTTATAAGCATCCCCAATATCCAAATCAAATACCCTAGGAGATTAGACATTTTTCATCTCTATGCTAGGAGTATCTCTTCTATATCATCACAAACAATCAATCAATCAAAATCAAACTTTTTTGCCACAAGGCTGGCTAATCAATCAAACTTCTTTTTGCCACAAGGCTGGCTAATCAATCAAACCGTTTTGCCACCATACTGGCTGATTAATCAAAGTTTTTGTCACAAGGCTGACTTCATTGAAACTTTTGCCACGAGGCTGGCTGATTAATCAAAACTTTTTGTCACAAGGCTGACTTCATTAAAAGTTTTTGCCACAAGGCTGGTTAAACAAACAAAAACATCTTTATCATTCTAAGCGCCATAAGTGGCACAGCCCCGGGCTTATAATGAAAAGATTTTCAAACAAAATCAAACAGATGTATGTGATGATATAGATTAGATACATCTAGCATTTAGACGACATTTGTCTATTTTCCTTTGCTTCCACTAGCATAAGTGGGAACTACGATTGCTCTGACTTTCTCAACATCCCTTTGAGAATACGTAGGCACAAGGTCGTATCCTTGGCGAGCAAAACTTCTCTCTCAAACCATTCAAACCTTAGCACCCGTAGACCCCGAGCTACAGATGCTCTGATTCCCTCTAAGGGATATGTATGCAGAGGATCGCGATGATCTTTGCGAGCATAATCAAACAAACACCTTAGGTCCCACCTATTTCACAAGAACCTCTCAATAACATGGAATGAAAAACAAAGCAAAGAAACCTATAGAGTACTATAGATACGTTGGGTGCTAATACCTTCCCTTCGTATAACCAACCCTCTTACCCAAGATCTCTCCCCCCACTTTTAGGTTATTGCAGCTTTTTTCCTTTTCCTCTTTTGGAAACAATAAAAAGTTTGGTCGGTACAAAAGAAAAATCATTTTTTGAGCACTCGAGCCCAAAGAAGGCATCAGGTGTCTCATCCCACAAAAAAGAGGAACAAAACGATTTTTCGCCCGCGACAGATACAAAGGGTGCTTACACCTTCCCTTTGTATAACCTACCCCCCGAACTCAAAATTTTTTTAAAGGTCTTTCCTGTTCTTTTTACCTTTCCTAATTGGATAAAATAAAAGTCGGTGGCGACTTTTGCTATCCGCACATTTTAAAAATCCAGTTCTCCCACCGTATTACACACAATCACCATCATCCAATTTCATCAAATCATGCAAAAGTCATGAAACTTCCCAAAATCAAATAATCCCAAAACCTAACATTTTCCAATTGAATCAAATAACACCTTAATCAATTCTATTACCCATGAATACATAAGATATGGTAATCAGAAGAGTCCCCCCTTACCTTAATTCAAAATCCTTGAAAGCTCTCTTTCTCTTCTTCTCCTCTTTCATGTGTTCAGCTTCTCTCTAATGTGTTCTTTCTCTTCTATTTTTCATTTTTCTCTATTATGCTTCTTTTATGAAAAATAGAAAAATATACTTTAGTAAAAGGCTTATTATTAGTACCCATATTTTACTGATCACTACCTTGGCCCAACAACATCCTCTTCTCAAATTCTCCAATAATTCAATTAAAATACTAAACAATTCCAATTAATTAATTTAGATCTCAATTAAATCAATTTAGAGAAAATATGGGGTGTTACAACTCTCCCCTACAAAAAGAATGTTCGTCCTCGAAAACATACCTCAAGCGAACAAGTCAGGATAAGAGTCTTTCATCTGACTCTCCAGCTCCCAAGTAACATTTCCACCTGCTGCTCCTCCCCAAGCTATTCGGACCAAAGCTATTTCCTTACCACGTAACTGTTTCAACTTCCTATCCTCGATCCTCATAGGCAATGCCTTAACCGTCAGATTGTCCTTCACCTGTACATCATCTACTTGGATCACGTGAGACGGATCCGCAATATACTTCCTCAACTGAGATACATGGAACACGTCGTGTAAATTCACAAGCATCGGCGGTAAAGCAATATGATAAGCCACTTCTCCTACCCTTTCCGTAATCTGAAACAGACAAATAAAACGCGACGTCAACTTCCTTGACTTTAGTGCTTGACCAACACCAGTTGTAGGAGTGACTCTCAGAAACACATGATCCCCTTCTTGAAACTCAAGTGTTCTCCGCCTCTTATCATTATAGATTTTTTGACGACTCTAAGAAGCTTTCATCTTCTCATTGATTATCTTAATCTTTTCTTTAGTCTCTTGAACAATCTCTGGTCCAATCACAACACTTTCACCATATTCATACCAACATAATGGTGTCCTACACCTCCTACCATACAAAGCTTCAAACAGAGCCATACCAATGCTCGAATGAAAACTATTATTGTAGGTGAACTCAATCAAAGGTAAATAACTATCCCAAGCACCACCTTTTTACAATACACAAGAACATAACAAATCTTCCAACGATTGAATCGTCCTCTCTGTTTGACCATTAGTCTGCGGATCATAAGCAGAACTCAATCTCAACTTAGTACCCAACGCCTTCTGCAAACCTTCCCAGAATCTCGATGTAAACCTTGGATCTCTATCTGACACGATACTTGTAACACCCCGATATCCGCTGCACGCATCAACCGTGTCGGCCAACCGAGCATGTTACCGGCTTAATCAATAATCCCCCTAGGTCCGCTTATCGGCTGCCCAGGAAATATTGTTTTTGCCTTCCGCAGGAATCGAACCATGTACCTAGGGGTTAAGTACATATTCATAGATATGTTGTCCCACTTCCACTCCGGAATAAACATCGGTTGCATAAATCCATACAGATTCTGATGTTTAATTTTCGACTTCTGGCAAGTCAAACAAGAATAAACGAACTCAACAATCTCTTTCTTCATTCCCGACCACCAAAATAACTTCTTCAAATCATGATACATCTTGGTAGCACCGGGATGAATACTCAACCCGCTCTGGTGTCCTTCTTCAAAAATACTTTTCCGAAGTTAGGCAACATCAGGAACACAAACACGATCACCAAACCTCATTATACCATTCTCGTCAATTCTGAAATCACCTCTTTTTCCTTGGTTAATCAAAGTCAATCTATCAAGCAATTGGACATCAGTTTTCTGACCCTCTCTAATTTCATCAAGGATACCACTTATCAGCTTCAGCATACCCAATTTAACACCATTAGGAGTACCCTCACATACCAAACTCAAGTCTCAGAATTGTTAAATTAAATCAAATTCTCTCGCCATTAGCATAGACATGTGCAAAGACTTCCTACTCAAAGCATCAGCAACCACGTTTGCTTTACCCGGATGGTAATCCAGCCATAAATCATAATCTTTAAGAAACTCTAACCATCTTCTCTGCCTCATATTAAGCTCTTTCTGATTAAAGAGGTACTTCAAACTCTTGTGATCGCTAAACACTTCAAACCTCGAACCGTATAAATAATGTCTTCATAATTTCAATACAAAGACTACAACTGCCAATTCTAAGTCATGAGTCGCATAATTCCTTTCATGCACTTTGAGTTGCCTCGACGCATAAGCTACTACTTGTTGATTTTGCATTAACACACCACCCAATCCCATCAACGAAGCATCACAATATACTACAAAGGATTCCGCCGGATTTGGAAAAATCAGAATAGGAGCACTAGTCAACCTCTTCTTTAACTCTTGGAATCCTTCTTCACACTTTGAATCCAAAATAAATGCTTGACCCTTCCTTGTCAATTTAGTTAACGGTAATTCTAACTTTAAAAATCCTTCTATGAACTTTCTATAGTAACCTGCAAGACCAAGGAAACTACGAATCTCGGAAACTGACTTCGGAGCTTCCCTCTAAGATACTGCTTCTACTTTCATAGGATCAACCGTAATACCATTCTTGGAAATCATATGATCAAGAAAACTCACTTCACTTAACCAGAATTCACACTTTGACAGTTTAGCATAAAGCTGCTTCTCTTTCAACAATTCTAACACAACTTTCAGGTGTTCCGCATGCTCTTTTTCACTTTTAAAATATATCAAAATGTCGTCTATAAATACCACAACGAACATGTCGAGATAAGGATGAAAAATCCTATTCATATATTCCATAAAAACACCAGGTGCATTAGTAACTCCAAATGGCATCACTGTATACTCGTAATGACCATACTTCGTTCTGAATCCAGTTTTCTGAATATCATCCGTCTTCACACGAATTTGATGATACCCAGACCTCAAATCAATTTTACTAAATACACATGCTCCTACCAGATGATCCATCAAATCATCAATCTTTAGCAATGGATACTGATTCTTGATAGTAACCTTGTTCAGCTGTCTATAATCCACACACAGTCTCATCGAACCTTCTTTCTTAATTACAAACAACACCAACGCACCCCACGGCGACACTGTTAGAACAAGATTTGTTCTGATCAATATTCTTAGTTTTGATGATAACAAGGATATGAATTTTGTGTGAGATAATGTGGTACTCTAATACATTGCAATTTCCATTTCAGGAAATATATAAAGAGTATGCACAAATCAGCGCTCAGAAGCTTTGTCTCAGAAGGTTCAGCATGCAACATCAGAACATGGTCTGGCAAGACATCAGAAGATGGTCAAGGCAGAATCAGAACATGGGTCTATGGAAGCATCAGAAGAACTTGAGATCAGAAGCAGAAGCACTGAAGTTCTCATGGTATCACGCTCAGAAGCACTTCAAGGTCAGAAGAAAGAAGATGCTATGCACCAAGCTGTTTGACTCTAATGATATTCAAATATTATATTCACAAACATCAGATCAGAAGAAAGTACAGGTGGCAGGCTACGCTGACTGACAAAAGGAACGTTGGAAGCTATTAAAGGCAACGTCAGTAGACACAGCGTGAACGAGGCTCGAGGTAGTTGACAAAAGCGTGAAACATTAAATGCAAAGCTGTACGGAATACGCAAAGCATTAAATGCGCTCAACGGTCATCTTCTCAAACGCCTATAAATATGAAGTTCTGATGAAAAGCAAGGTTGACGAATTTTGAGAACAACTCCGAACCAAATTCTGTGAATATCAACTTGCTGAAACGCTGTTCAATCCAAAGCTCAGAAACTTCATCTTCATCAAAGCTCACTACATTGCTGTTGTAATATATTAGTGAGATTAAGCTTAAACGTTAAGAGAAATATCACTGTTGTGATTATAGCTTTTCAGAAGCATTTGTAATACTCTTAGATTTGATTACATTAATTTGTAAGTAACTAGAGTGATTAAGTGTTGATCAGGATACTCTAGGAAGTCTTAGCTTGTGTCTAAGCAGTTGTAATTAGAGTGATCACGTGGTGGTCAGGATACTCTAAGAAAGTCTTAGCTTGTGTCTAAGCAATTGTTCCTGGAGTGATCAGGTTGTGATCAGGATACTCTAGAAGACTTAGTCGCGGACTAAGTGGAAAACCATTGTAATCTGTTGCGATTAGTGGATTAAATCCTCAGGTGAGGTAAATCACTCTGTGGGGGTGGACTGGAGTAGTTTAGTTAACAACGAACCAGGATAAAAATAACTGTGCAATTTATTTTTATCGTTCAAGTTTTTAAGACTACACTTATTCAAACCCCCCCTTTCTACGTGTTTTTCTATCCTTCAGACACTCTAGGACAAATAAATTCCTTCTCAAGTAACTCTTTTAATTGACTCTTCAATTCATCCAATTCAGATGCCGACATGCGATAAGGCGCCATCGACACAAGATTAGTTCCAAGAATTAAATCAATAGCAAATTTCACTTCTCTCTCAGGTGGCAACTCTCTCACATATTCTGGAAAAACTTCCGGAAAGTCACGTACCACCGGTAATTCACTACTCACCGCTTCTCCTTTCGCTTCCATAGATGCAAATAACATAAACACCGCAGCCCCATCTTTAACCGCCTCGTTCACCTGTCTCGTAGTCATTGCTAGATCTTCAACACCGACAGCATCAGGAAAGATCACCGTCTTTGCAAAACAATTAATATGAACACGATTGAATTCCAACCAGTTCATTCCCAGAATAACGTCAAGTTGTTCCAACGAAAGGTACACTAAGTCCATCTCAAATTCTCTACCAAAAATATCAATCGAACAATTCAAGCAAGCAAAAGAAGTAGTCACTGAACCCGACGCAGGAGGGTCAATAACCATACTCCCATTAATCTCAGATATTTCTAAATTTAATCTTTTTACACAATCCAACGAAATAAACGAATGAGTCGCTCCAGTATCTATAATTTCAACTAAAGGTGTGCCATGAATAAAACACGTACCTTTAATCATTCGATCCTCGGGAGTAGTCTCGGACCCAGACAAAGCAAAAACCTTTCAACCAGATTGGTTATTCTTCGGTATCGTGCACTGCGGGCTGATATGGCCTTCTTCGCCATAATTGTAGCAACTCACGGTCTTCATTCTACAATCAGAAGCAATATAACCAACCTTACCACACTTGAAGCATTTCTTTTCTCCACTCTTGCACTCATTCCTATGATGTCCAGTCTCACCACAGTTATAGCACCTAACAGGAGCACTAGTGTTTCCCCCACTAGGCCTTTTCCAATCACCAGCTTTAGGATTTCCTTTTCCATATGGCTAACCTATATCGATAGGCTTCTTACCCCTCTTGTCAACTAACTCGCGAGAGTGAGATGACTTCAGCTTAATGTTGTCCTCCTAAAAAATCCTACTATAATCCACCAAGTCAGCAAATTTATGAATCCTCTGATATCTGATACCTTTCTTGATTTCATAACGAAGACCGTTCTCAAATTTGATGCAGTTTGAGAATTCACTAGCTTCATCATTGTTATAGTGAGTGTAGTACTTGGCCAATTCAACAAACTTGGAAGCATACTCTGGTACCATCAAGTTACCCTACTTCTGCTCCAAGAACTATATCTCCTTCCTTCCTCGAACATCTTCAGGAAAGTACCTCCTCAAAAACTCTCTCTTGAAAACAGCCCAAGTAATAGCTACATCGTCAGTGTCCAGTTCAGCTCTAGTAGCAATCCACCAGTCATCGACTTCCTCATACAACACGTGAGTACCATACCTCACTTTCATGTTCTTAACATAATCGACAACCCATAAAATCTTTTAGATTTCCTTCAGCCACGTCTGTGCACCTTCAGGATCATGAGTGCCCTTGAACAATGGAGGATTGTTCCTCTAAAAATCTCTCATTTGTCTATTAGCACCAATTCCTGCTCCGTTGGGATTTCCTCCCAGCAATCCAGCAATCATGCCCAAAGCCTCAACAATTGCGTTATCGTTTCTTCCACTTCTTCTAGCCATTTTTCTACTAATTCATAAAAAAATCTCCATTAGAACAAAATATTGACAGTGATAACTCACACTGGTCGCATACAAGGGAATGAATGACCCTAAGACTCTAGTCACAACGACCGACTATGCTCTGATACCACTATTGTAACACCCTTCTAAAACCCCACGGCAATTAATAAAATAATCAGAGTAACACGAAACAAGGGTGCCACAATTGAAAACAAAATAAACCAATTATAAGTCATCTGTCATGCTTTATTAGGAACGATTCACCAAATAACAACACATGTTAAACACAGCGGAATTTTATTCAAAACGAAATAGCATTATCATCACCAATGCAAAAACCAATAAAACATAATCTAAAAACCAACAAAACGAAGTATAATAATTAAACTCTAAATATATTGTTCCCTAGTGATACAATCAGAGCATGACACCGGCACGACCCAAAATAAATGGATTAACTCTACGAGCTATCCTCACCAAAGTAATAAGACCGCTACTCCTAAATCTGAAAAACATCAACATGTAAGGGTGAGTCTCATTCACAATTAACAAATATTCTGCGTTCGTAAGCAATAAAAGGTCATAAGTATATCCTTCACCCAATCACAATATATTCATATTTTTAGACACGCATTCAACAACAATAACAACAACAAATACATCACCAAAATATAACACTGGAAGCCATTCAATCATGTTATAACTATAATGCATATGAATTTTACTGACACTATGCATGTGGTACCAATACGTCATGGGATTAACCCATCTAAACGATCTAAACATCACCGAGATACGGCCCTACCAGCACAAATTCCAAACAATGGGAATTATGCCTTCACTGGTTCAAAACATCACTGGGATTCAGCCACCAAAATGATTATGAATGCATGCACACATAACATACTTACCATCACCAATGACTATGAACAAATCATCTCAACACCACATCACCGAATAAAGTATGTACATGTTAACAACATCATTCAGATCATTCACACATTCATCACACAATCATAATAATAATCACAATCAATCCATCACCACATCAAATACATTTTCACACCTAACATCATATGCGCACAATGTTTAATTTCACCAAACTAATTAAATCAGGATTTTTAAAATAAAATCAATCCACTGCCCATCTCACCATTTCATCATATACAGTATTTAATTAGCTTCGCAATGCCCAAAACGGCACTTAAAACGGATACACGGTTCAAAAGATACGAATTTTAGAAAATAATTTATTTTTCAAAAAGCTTCAGTGGTAACCGGTTACCTCAATGGAGTAATCGGTTACTACACATGGAAGTAACTATTCTTTTCAAAAACGTTCAGCGGTAACCGGTTACCTCAAATGGAGTAACCGGTTACTGCCTGACGGACAGACCAACATCCCTATTCGTAATAGCGGTTACTGGTTACCTCAATCCATGTAACCGGTTACTGCCTCCTAGACAGCAACAACAACAACAACACAAAACACAGACGAGGTAATCGGTTACCTCACCTCGAGTAACCGGTTACCGCGTACCAGTAACCCCAAAAATCACTTTTGACAGCACTTTTCCACTTTCCAATTCAATCAATTTCGTACCAAAATGATTACTACATAGAAAAAACATCAATTCACAGATTACAACACAATTCCAACATGTTTTAATAGTTGATTAACATGATACACAATCATCATCATCATCCAGTTTCATCAATTCATGCAAAACCCAATAATCCCAAAACCTAACATATTCCAATTGAATCAAATAACACCCTAATCAATTCTATTACCCATGAATACATAAGAGATGGTAATCGGAAGAGTCCCCCCTTACCTTATATCGAAATCCTTGAAAGCTCTCTTCCTCTTCTTCTCCCCTTTCACGTATTCAGCTTCTCTCCAATATGCTTTTTCTCTTCTATTTTTCAATTTTCTCTATTTTCCTTCTTTTATGAAAAATAGAAAAATATACTTTAGTAAAAGGCTTAGTATTAGTACCCCTCTTTTACTAATCACTACCTTGGCCCAACAACGTCCTCTTTTCAAATTCTCCAATAGTTCATTTAAAATACTAAACAATTTCAATTAATTAATTTAAATCTTAATTAAATTAATTTAGAGAAAATATGGGGTGTTACAAGATCAAGGCCCTAAAAGGAAAAGATCTATTTGGGAAAGAAGTTAACGATGTTTGCTTGGTTCTGAATGTCAGAGTTCCTTCAAAATTCAGACTCCCAGAATTTGAGAAATACAAGGGGAACTTCTGTCCTCACAGTCATCTGATCATGTATGTCCGAAAGATGTCTATGTACACTGAAGACCAACGCTTGCTGATTTGGAGCTTCTTTGAAATGGTATATGGGTTTGGATAGTACACACATTCGTATTTTCCATGACTTTGGTGAAGCTTTTATCAGAAAATACAAGTACAATATTGATATGGCGCCGGACAGAGATCAACTCCGCGCTATGTTCCAGAAGGAGAAAGAATTATTCAAAGATTACGCACAAAGATGGCGTGAACTAGCTGCTCAGATTATCCCTTCAATGGAAGAAAAAGAAATGACTAAGGTGTTCCTCAAGACCCTGAGTATATTTTACTATGAAAAGATGATGGCAAGCCCACCCAATGATTTTACTGAAATGGTGAACATGGGGATGCGACTTGAAGAAGGTATCTGAGAAGGCCGATTAAACAAAGAAGTTGGTTCACCATCATCTGGTGGTGGCACTAAAAGGTTTGGTAGTAACTTTACCAAGAAGAAAGAAGAAACTGTAAGCGCCATTTCAAGGGGAAGAAAGAGACAATGTCAGCCTCAACAGATTGCAGTTGTTACTCCCGTTGTTAGTCAAGCTCCGCAACAAAATGTTCAAATACCTCGGCTTCAACAGCCTCGATAACAGGCTCCTCAACAAAATTAACAAAGAAGGTATCCACCTTTTGATTCCATTCCGATGACTTACACAGAACTTTTCCCTATACTGTTACAAAAGAATATGGTTCATTTGAGGGATCCATAATCTGGTTCATTTGAGGGATCCAGAACTAATCCTCCATACTGGTACAAGGCAGATGCTCACTGTGCTTTCCACAAGGGTGCTCCTGGTCACACAGTGAAAAATTGTTACTCTCTTAAGAGTGAAGTTTAGAAACTATTCTGAAGTGGTATGTTCGCCTTCAGAGATGTTAATGCTAATGTCCAAGATAATCCATTACCCAACCATGGGGCTGTTAACGCTATACACACTTAATCTAATTACGAGCGTGTGTACGATGTCTGTGAATCAATGCAATCTTTGGTGCAAATGCACATTGTCCTGTGTCAACTTGACTATTTTCCTCTTCATGATTATAATGCTTGTTCAATATGCTCAAATTTCGTTCGTGGATGTACAACTGCAATTGATGATCTGCAGAAACTGATAGATAGGGGAATCATCAGTACAACAAAAAGAATAAGAAGAAGCAAAGAAACTCACTCTGTCAACATGGTGTATGGTTGTCCTAGCCAATATCAAGTTTATGATGTACATCTGGTGAGATGTGATTTAGTGCAAATGCACGCTACCTTGTGGAGGATGGGAAAATTGACCCAACACAATTATGGTTCTTGCCGAATGTATTCCAGAAATCCCCAAGGATGTGCCCTTGTGAAAGAAGGAATTCAAAGTCTCCTGGATTGAGGACTCATCCAAATCCTTCGAGACAGAAATGAGAATGTTGTTAATATGATTGGAGAATGCTCCAAAACAAAGTATGTAGCTGATGTCCGCACTATGCACAGATCCTTGCCAATGATACACAAAAATTTCGTCAATATAGGATTGATTGATTTCAGTCATGTTCATTGCCCGACATGCCAAAAAAGCACGCGAGGTTGTGCTAATCTGCAAGAAGACATTTAGACTCTAGTGGGCTTAGAATTGTTGGAAGAAGAAATCAAAGGAAAAAGTGGACACAATTACATTGAAGAGGAAATCACCTTTAATCTGCTTGATAGTATGATTCGAGAGATTCCCCAAAGGAGCTCGAAGCACAATAGTGACCTTTATATATCAGCAAAATATGAGGATGACATTTTAACAGACATGATGGTTGATACCGGCTCATCTTTGAATATTATGCCACGGAGAACCTTGGAAAGTTTGTCCTATCAAGGGGCACCTTTTAGACTAAATGGGGTTAATTTGGTGGTCTTTGACGGATTTTCGCACATTGTGATTGGAGAGATTGATCTACCCATCCGCATTGTACCTCGTGATTTTGAAATTACTTTTTAGATAATGAATATTGGGTTAAATAAGTTTTTAGTCCCTATAAATATGGCACTTTTCACTTTTAGTCCTTACAAAAAATTTCGTCGAACTTTGGTCCTCCCAAAATTTTCCGTCACGATTTTTGGTCCCTGCCGTTAAATTGCACTAACGGAGACTTACGTGGCACGCCACGTATGACGCCACGTCAAGTAAAGTCAAAACTAAAAAAAAAAAAAGACAGTTTGCGGGGGTTTTAAACCCCCTTTAAATAACTTAAAAACAAGAGTGACTGGATTAAGAGACACAATTAAGAGAGTAGACTAATGCTGCCGACTCCAGTGATAAATTCCGACGTTAATTCATACATCACACCGCACGAGATATGAAGTCAATGGAAGAATTGGCTGTGATTCCATTCCATCATATATCGACATGGTTTTGGCTGAAATTAAAAAGAAAAATACACCACTGGCTTCTAGTTTTGTGACTTTTTCTTTTTCTTTTCCCATGTCTTTTATCTACAACTTTAGATGGGGAAATAATAAATGATATTTTTTCAAATTTGGAGACATGTGGGTTGACATGTAAAGTAGGCACAATAGCAGCATTTCAATTCATCATGAACCTTTGATTAATAATAATACGCGTAAAGAAAAATAAACAAGACTCATTTTGTATGTTGCGAAAGCATTATGGTTCATATGTGGAGAAGCTACAAATTACAGTGAAAGCGCGAACAATGATACAGAAAATAAAAGAGTAGTAAGTAACAAGAATAGAAATTAGAAAACAAAGAGCTTATTGTATGCCAGCAAGCAACAGTAGAGTTATTCTTTGTCTCAAAGGAAACTTACTTGTAGAAAAATAGTAGAGTTATTCTTTGTCTCAAAGGAAACAAATGGTGTAGAATTAATAAACTTACTTGTGTGGTTCTCATTGTTTTGTCCTTCAATAGAAATAAGGGTAGCAACTTCTTGTTTCAATTTGAGTGTATGTATATGTCAGTTCAACTTTCCACTTGTTAAATAATGATGTAAATGTGAAAAGAAAGTTAGAATAATTTAATAAATTTTAGAATTAGTATTTTTGCATCCATTATTAGTATTGATTTTTATTACTTAACTAGTTTTTGACTTTGATAACGTAGAAGAAAATAAGAACAAGAGGAGGAAGTTTCAATGATCTTTCCTCCAACGTTTTGTCTCCCGGAACAAAAACACCAACATTAGTAGCGAGATTAATGGGTCTTGATCTTCTTCCAGACGCAAACTCACCCTCTTCATCTTCTTCTTCATCTCTCTTAACTCCAAGCGGACAAAGCCATTACCATACTAGACCAAAACCAGACAATATCAAAATAATGAAACACAGACACATCACACAGACAGTGTCATCATGTGGTCTTTGCCTGAAACTCTAAGGATGTCCTCAGAAAGAACAACATCACTTGTTGAGCATAGATTCTCTCTCCAAATCAACAAAGAGTATATGAATCACAGTGAAGATTTAGCCACTCCTCCTAGGTTTTCATTTTCAAAAATCAGAAAACATGTATAGTGATCTACTACACAAATGTACGTTGAAAGACAATGCTCAATATTTCTATCAGAAGACAACACGTATAGTGAGAAGCGTATAACACCACTCAACAAAAGAAAGAAAAAAATAGCAATTAAACACATCATATCCTAAATAGTAATGACCAATGCTTAATATATATTTGATACCTCATGCTATCTATATCTATATTTTCCTACTATAACAGTTTTCATATTTTTATCAAAGAGCAATTAAACACATCCTATCCTAAATAGTAATAACCAATGCTTAATATATATTTGATACCTCGTGCTTATTAAATGAAAGCTATCAAAAGTTAGGGATAGAGGTATCTTAACAAACAATTGGTGGGAAAATGTTGAGAACATATTATTGGTATACCTTTTAAATTCATTTTTTCCATAACCAAGAATATGAGAAACATTAATAATGGAAATCGTTGAATCAAAGAAAAACAAAGATTGAAGACGAAAATGATGTTGGTAGATTTAACAACACGTAAAAACCAATCATGTTGGCACGATGACGACGACGTTGAGGTTAAATATCTTTATGTTTCTTTTCACAGTTATCGTTCCATTTTAAAAAATTTATGTTTCCTTTATTTACAGGAGGTTACAAACCCCCACAGTTTAAAGATTTTTTCAGCACTGCTGACTTTAGGTGACGTGGCATTAAACGCGGCGTGCCACGTACTCAGCCGTTACATGAAACTAACGGGAGGGACTACTTTTAGGGACGGAAAATTTTATAGGGACGATTATTTGAAGGAAATTTTTGTAAGGACTAAAATTGAAGAGTCGCGTATTTATAGGGACCTATAACATATTTAAACCATGAATATTTATCCCGCTTACATCTGTTTGTTGGGAAGGCCTTGGATCCACAGTGCTGGAGCTGTCACTTCCACTCTTCACCAAATGCTGAAATTTGATGTGAAAGACAAGCTGATAACTGTTTATTGGGATCAGGCCATGTATGTCAGCCAACTGTCCTCTGTTCCAAACATCGAAGAAATTGAGGCTCAGTTCCAAGCATTGAAAATTGACAATCCTGCGCACGAAAAGAAAGCTGGTGCATCTATTTTGTCTTGGAAAGATGCCCAAGAAGTGGTTTCCCAAGGATCATATGAAGGTTTGGGGCAAGTCATTGAGCTTCTCGTCAACAAGAACAAGAGTGGTCTAGGATTCACATCTCAGAAGTCAAAAGGGAAGGAACCTGAGTCTGCAAGCTACAACAAATCTCTACATGAGACCTTTCAAAGTGCTGGCTACATCAATCCAGATAATCAAGACATAGCTGCTATCATTGAAGACGTTCCAGAAAGCTCAAGCTTCATGACGCGTAGAGAGGCTAACTCCAACCGGACCTCCATCAACATTTCTTATGTTGTTCATGAGTCTAAGTAAATTTATGACTTTTTAAAAACCTTTCGTTTTGCCCAAGGCGAAAGAGTGTTGTGTCGAGCTGTTTTAAAATAATTCATTTTGTTCTGCCCAATACAAAAGTGAGCTTGTGTAGGGCTTTGTTTCAAATCATTAATAAAAGAGCAATTTTTGCTTCCATTTTGTTTATCGTTTATCGTTTATCTTTTTTCAGAAAATGGTAACACCTAAAAAACCAATAAAAACAATCAAAAATAATTTTTTAAAATTTGCACATACACTCTTGCATTTTTATCTGTTTCTAAAACAAAACATAAATCGTGTGCAGATTATCTCTTGATAAACCCATTGAAAACAATGATCTTAGGCCCTGTCCCAACTTTGAATACCCTGTGTACGAAGCTGAGGAAGAAAGTAGTGAAGAAATCCTAAATAAATCACTCGTCTACTTGAGCACGAGAAAAAGATCATTGAGCCGCACAAAAAACCTTTGGAAGTAGTCAACTTGGGTACTGAATGAGAGAAAAGAGAAGTGTGAATTGAGGCATTGTTAGAAGCAAGCGTCAAGGAAAGAATGGTTGAACTATTGAAAGAATATGTGGATGTCTTTGCTTGGAGCTATCAAGATATGTTTGGGTTGGATACCAATATTGTAGAGCACAGATTACCATTAAAACCAGAATGTCCGCCCGTCAAACAGAAGTTGAGAAAAAATCTTCCAAATATGGTAGACAAAATCAAAGAAGAGGTTCAAAAGCAAATCAATGTCGGTTTCCTTGGTTAGCCAACATAGTGCGTGTCCCCAAGAAGAATGGAAAAGTCAGAATGTGTGTTGATTACAGAAATTTGAATAGAGCAAGTTCGAAAGATAATTTCCCATTACCACATATCGATATGTTGGTGGATATCACTACTAAGTTTAATGTCTTATCATTCATAGATGAATTTTCTAGCTACAACCGAATCATGATGGCACCCGAAGATATGGAGAAAACAACTTTTATCACGCCATGGGGCACGTTTTGTTACCGTGTGATGCCATTTGGTTTGAAAAATGCAGGGGAAACTTGTCAAAAAGCCATGACAACTCTCTTCCATGATATGATTCACAAAGAAATTGAAGTTTTTTTGGACGACATGATTTCCAAGTCTGCATCTGAAGAAGAACATGTGGGGCACTTACTGATGTTGTTCTAACATGTGAGAAAGTACAAGCATCGTTCGAATCTAAGAAAGTGCACATTTGGTGTCCGCTCTGGAAAACTCTTGGGTTTCATCGGCGGACAAAGAGGTATTGAAGTTGATCCCAACAAATTCAAGGCTATTCAAGAAATGCCTCCACCAAGAACAGAGAAATAAGTCAAATGATTTTTTGGACGATTGAACTACATGTCCAGATTTATCTCTCACATGACTGTGACTTGTGGACCAATCTTCAAGCTTCTCCGCAAGGATCAAGAATGTAAATGAGCAGAAGAATGTTAGAAAGCTTCTGATGATATCAAAGAATACCTGTTGGAACCTCCAATTTTGAGCCCTCCGTTGGAAGGAAGACCATTGATCATGTATTTGAGCGTGCTTGAAGATTCTATGGGGTGCGTCCTGGGTCAGCAAGATGAGTCTGGTCGAAAAGAGTATGCCATTTATTACTCGAGCAAAAAGTACCGACTAAGAAACAAGATATTGAATGCTCGAGAAAACTTGCTGCACTCTTGTATGGGCTGCTCGCCGGCTAAGGCAGTACATGTTGACTCATACGACATATCTCATATCCAAAATGGATCCAATCAAATACTTATTTAAAATACCTGCTTTTAATGGAAGAATTTCCCGTTGGCAGATGTTATTATCAGAGTACGACATCCAATATCATGCCCAAAAGGCCATAAAAGGAAGTGTTATAGCTGATCATTTGGCTTATCAACCCATTGAAGAGGATCAATCCTTGCAAGATGACTTCCCAGAGAAGAGATCATGTATTTAAATTCAAAAGATTATGAAGAGCCTTTACCTGGAGAAGGGCCCGATCCTGAATCCTGATGGGGTTTGATATTTGATGGAGCTGTTAATGCTTATGGTCGAGGAATTGGGGAAATCATTATTATGCCATAAGGTTCTCACATACCATTCACTTCAAGACTAATGTTCGACTGCAACAACAATATGGCATAGTACGAAGCTTGTATCATGGGACTAGAGGAAGCCATTGATCTTAGAATCAAGATTCTGGACGTGTATGGAGATTCTGCTCTAGTTATTAATCAGATCAAAGGAGAATGGGAAACTCGTCATACTGGTTTAATTCCTTACACAGATTATGCCCGAAGACTGCTGACTTTCTTCAACAAAGTTGAATTCCATCATATTGCTCGTGAGGAAAATCAAATGGCAAATGCATTGGCTACTTTGGCTTTCATGTATCAAGTGAAGTTTCCAAATGAAGCTCCTCAAATTACAATAATGCGTCTGGATAGGCCGGACCATGTATTTGCTGTTGAAATTGTCACGGACGATAAGCCGTGGTTGCATGACATCAAAATCTTTCTACTGAAACAAGAGTACCCACCTGGGGCATCTAGAAAATACAAAAGAACTTTGAGAAGATTGTCTGGTAATTTCTTTCTAACTAAGGATGTGCTCTACAAGAGAAACTTTGATATGGTATTACTCAGATGCATGGGTAAACACGAAGCAAACCTGTTAATGCAAGAAATTCATGAAGGGTCTTTTGGCACTCATGTAACACCCTTCTAATACCCCACATAAATATTAAACAATAATCAGAGTAAACATGAAAAAGGGCATTACAACTTCCATATAATTAAACAATACTCATGTCATGCCATAAAAGAGAACGTCAACCAAACTTATTCAGATCATCATGTTAACACAGCGGAAATATCTTTAACATCTGAATAATGCAACATCCAAAGTCATAGACTTAAAACACCACCATAATAAAACACCCAAATAAAACAGTTTAACAAGTAACTCTAAACAATGTCACCAGTGTTAGACGACCAGAGCATGACACGGACCCAACCGACTCTAACGAATTACTTGACGAGCTAACCCTCACCAAGTACCAAAGCTACTCTTTCAATATGAAAATAACAACAGTAAGGGTGAGTCTCATTCACATTTAACCAATGTTATAGGATATAGATAATAAAATATCAATCACATGCTATTCACCCAATTACAGTTACGATCAGATTCACAACCACAAAATCAGTACAACAAACACACAATCAACACATATTATAACATTGGACAATCTTCCATTCATGTTATAATAACACAAGTAGCCTAATGCAATGCAACTACATGCATGTGGTACCGAAATCTGGGATAACCCATCTCACCGATCCACCATCGTCAAGGATACGACAACACCCACTCACTAATTCCTCACAATGGGAATTAGCTACCACTGATCCGCCATCGTCAAGGACCAGCAACACAATGATTATGAAATGCATGTATCAACCATAACATGCTCATCATCAACATTAATCAACAAGATATTATAATCATCAACCAACACATTAATCGATAGCCACATATAGTTTATACTATCCTCAACCATAACAAAACACATATTTTACATCGACAATATATGTATATCAACCACCAGTTACAATCACAACATCATAACAGGTAAAACCTTCATTAGTGTAACTGTAAGCATAAGCCACCACAACCAAATAAAATCGAGTGTTTTAAAATAATTTTGAGTCACGAATCAAAACACCATTTTATTATTTAAATTATTTGCTTGGCTTCACCATGCTCGAAACGGCACCAAAATCCAGTTTACAATTTAAAAGTTACACATCTTTAAACTTTTCAAAATGGCCTGTCACAAACAGCACGCGGCGCCAACATTGGTTCACGGCGCGAACTGAGCGAGTAAAAATTCCTTAACCTTCTGCCAAGAACTTCGCGGCGCAAACATGTGGTCGCAGCGCGAAACGAGAAAAGAAGTACGCCTTCGCGGCGCAACTATGTGCTCGCGGCGCGTACTGAATACATCAAAACTTCCTGGCTTTCTGCCAAGCAGTTTGCGGCGCCAACTCCTGGACGCGGCGCAAACTGGCGATTTCCAGGAATACGAATGGCAGAAAATAGCCTACGATTTTGTCCTTCTTTCATCGAATCATTACCAAACCGATTCCATTTCAACCTGATTTCACGTACAGTAAAACGACGCATATTATAACACATATCTAGTACACAATAAACACCATATCAGTATCTAACATCTAGAATTCACCAATTCGTGTAACATTCATCAAATTATCCAAACCCCAACCTAACATCCTAAAACCTAAACATAACTCAATTGGGATAAACAACATGATCAATTCTATCCTACTACCTATAACCCCATAATAGAAGATAAATGGAAGAGTCCCCCCTTACTTGAAGGTTGATTCTTCACTCTTCCTCTGTCGCACGTCTCTGCTTCTCTTCTCTTTTCACGTTCAAGCTTTTCTCTTCTCCTTGGTTCTATTCCTTTTTCCCACAATTCCTCTATTTTGTGGAAAATAAAATAAAACTATTTTAATTAGTAATAGGGCTTACCAATACACCCCCCTCTTTACTAATCACGACTTAAGCCCATTTGCTTAATTTCTCCATAGCTCTCAATAATTCTAAATAATTCCAAATAATTCTCCATAATTCAATTAAATAAATTTAAAATTAAATTATGTAAATATGGAGTGTTACAACTCTTCCCCACTAAAAGAGTTTTCATCCTCGAAAACATATCTTAGGCAAATAACTCTGGGTAGGAATCCTTCATCTGACTTTCCAGTTCCCAAGTCACATTCCCACCTGCTGGTCCTCCCCAAGCTACTCTGATCAGTGTTATCTCTTTGCCACGCAATTGTTTCAGCTTTCGATCTTCAATTCTCATAGCTAAAGCTTCCACTGTCAGTTTATCCTTTACCTGCACATCATCTACCTGGATCACATGAGATGGATCCGCGATGTATTTCCTCAACTATGATACGTGGAATACATCGTGCAAATTCGCAAGCGTTGGTGGCAATGCAATACGGTAAGCCACCTCTCCAACCCTCTTTGTAATCTGATACGGACCAATGAAACGCGGAGTTAACTTCCTCGATTTCAGTGCTCTACCAACACCAGTCGTAGGAGTCACTCTCAAGAACACCTGATCTCCCTCTTGAAATTCAAGTGTCCTTCGTCTTTTATCATGGTAGCTTTTCTGGCGGCTCTGAGAAGCCTTCATCTTCTCCTGAATCAATTTAATCTTCTCTGTGGTCTCTTGTACCATTTCTGGTCCAATCACAGTACTCTCACCGGATTCATACCAACACAAAGGTGTTCTATATCTCCTACCATACAAAGCTTCAAATGGAGCCATACCAATGCTCGAATGAAAACTATTGTTGTAGGTAAATTCGATCAACGGCAAATAGCTATCCCATGCACCACATTTTTCCAATACACAGGCATGTAACAAATCTTCCAATGACTGAATTGTCCTCTCAGTATGACCATCAGTTTGCGGATGATAAGAAGAACTCAACCTCAATTTAGTACCCAAAGCCTTCTGCAAACCTTCCCAGAATCGAGATGTAAACCTTGGATCTCTATCTGATACGATACTCGAAGGAATACCATGAAGACTTACTATCTTCTCAATATACAATTGAGCTAATCTCTCCATCGGATAATCCATTCTCATCGGTATAAAGTGAGCAGACTTCGTCAACCTGTCCACAATAACCCAAATAGCTTCACAATTCTTCACCGTCCTCGGCAAACCAGAAACAAAATCCATAGATATACTATCCCACTTCCATTCAGAATAAATAACGGTTGCATAGCTCCATACGGCTTCTGATGTTCAATCTTTGACTTCTGGCAAGTCAAACAAGCATAAAAAAATTCTGCTATCTCCTTTTTCATTCCAGGCCACCAAAACAGCTTCTTTAAGTCATGATACATCTTGGTAGCACCAAGATGAATACTCAATCCACTACGATGTCCTTCCTCAAGAATACTCCTTCTCAATTCGACAACATCAGGGACACAAACACGATTGCCAAACCTCATTATACCATTCTCGTCGATTCTGAATTCACCTCCTTTACCTTGGTTAATCAGAGTCAACTTATCCACCAGCTCTACATCAGTCTTCTGACCTTCTCGAATTTCCTCAAGAATACCACTAGTCAGCTTCAGCATACCCAATTCAACACTGTTAGGAGTGTCTTTGCATACTAAACTCAAATCTCTGAATTGTTCAATTAAGTCCAACTCCTTCACCATTAACATAGACATATGCAAGGACTTCCTACTCAAAGCATCGACAACAACGTTTTCTTTACCCGGATGGTAATTCAGTCCAAAATCATAATCCTTGAGAAATTCAAACCATCTTCTTTGTCTCATATTTAGCTCTTTTTGATCAAATAGATACTTCAGACTCTTGTGATCACTAAATACTTCAAACCTTGAACCATACAGATAATGCCTCCACAGTTTCAACACAAATACAACTGCTGTCAACTTTAAGTCGTGAGTCGGATAATTCTTCTCATGCACTTTGAGTTGTCTTGACGCATAAGCGACTACCTGTTGATTCTGCATTAGTACACCTCCTAATCCCATCAATGAAGCATCACAATACACAACAAAAGATTCCGTCGGATTCGGCAAAATCAAGATCGGCGCACTAGTCAACCTCTTCTTTAACTCTTGGAATCCTTCTTCACATTTCGAATCCCAGATGAACGCTTGACCCTTCCTAGTCAACTTAGTTAATGGCAACGGTAACTTTGAAAATCCTTCAATGAACTTTCGATAATAACCTGCCAGACCAAGAAAACTATGGATTTCAGAAACTGACTTCGGAGCTTCCCACTGAGATACAACTTCTACCTTTGTTGGATCCACGACGATACCATTTTTGGAAATCACATGTCCAAGGAAACTTACTTTGCTTAACCAGAAATCAAACTTCGACAGTTTAGCATACAGTTTCTTCTCTTTCAGCAATTCTAATACCACTCTAAGATGATTTGCATGCTCTTCTTCATTCTTAGAATATATTAAAATATCATCTATGAACACCACTACGAACTGGTCGAGATAAGGATGAAAGATCCTATTCATATATTCCATAAAAACACCAGGTGCATTAGTAACTTCAAATGGAATCACAGTATATTCGTAATGACCATACCTTGTTCTAAATGCAGTCTTCTGAATATCGTCTGTCTTCACCCGAATCTGATGATATCTCGACCTCAAGTCAATCTTACTGAACATGCACACCCCAACCAGTTGATCCATTAGATCATCAATCCTCGGCAACGAATACCGATTTTTTATAGTAACTTTATTTAGCTGTCTATAATCCACACACAGCCTCATCGAGCCTTCTTTATTCTTTACTAATAACACCGGTGCACCCCACGGTGAAACACTAGGACGAATAAATTCCTTCTCAAGTGTAATACGGTGAACTGACTTTATTTGAAATGTTACGGATAGCAAGAGTCGCCACCGACTTTTATTTTATCCAAATATCATAAAGGCTAAAAGAACAGGAAAAACCTTTTAAATAAAAAAAACCTGAGTTCGGGGGGTAATTATGCAAAGGGAAGGTGTAAGGCACCCTTTGCATCCATGGTTATCCATGGGCTCTTAATTGCTTTGCTCTTTGAGTTCAGAAATGTAGAAGAAGATAATACGGACTTTAGCTCGTAAATGAGTGTAGCCTTTTTGAAGGTTTATGAAAAATGTAAGAAAAAGATTTAAGCCAGAGCAAAGCAATTAGGGGCAATTACTTGGTTAGATGAAAAATGTTCTTTTAGCCTTTCAGGGCTATCCATACCATAGGAGGGTAAGGGAGTCCTTCTATTTGGAGGTTGAAGGGTCGTCGAGTTATCGTTCGCCAAAGACTGTCCCATGCCATAGGGGGGCAGGTAGTCTAAGGGAAGGATCAGAATAGCCTTTTTCGTTTAGGCAACCTGAGGATACCTCAGCATTTCGTAGGCAACATCGAGGGACGAGATCATATTAGCGAATCGAAGGCAGCATCATTAGGGACTTATGATCTGAATGAACCGAGGGCAACATTGCTGAGGCATCCTCATATTCGAGGGACTTGGCTATTCTGCATTAAAACACAAGGCGACAGGCAACAAGAGAGGTACTATAAAAGGTGCGTGGGTGCAACAATCACGTGATCAAATTCAGTTATATTATCTTGTAATTAGGTGATTCTAGGTTCAATTCGAGTTTCCACTCCCTAAGTTACTAACCACGCAGTTTATATATACAGTATTAAGTGCCTTCAAGGCCAAGCAATACAAACCAGAAACAGTTACATGATAAACCATAGGGAAGGGGGAGAAAAAGCAATAAAGATAAAAACCCCAATAATGCGTTTGACATAAGTAATAATTAAAAGAAAAATAAAACAGACTGAATTTTAGGGTTACCACACATCTGAGATTTGACTGGTTGGTTAACCCTGAAACTTGGCAAAGAAAGAATAAACAGAAAAGATGAGTGTAGGGACAGTTCATTAGCATCTGAAAGTAAACCCTAATTTAATCAAAAAGGAAAAATTAATATTTAAATAAATAATAATAAAATCGGGGACTTAGCTCTTTAATCTGATATGGCGCCTAGGCGGACAAACCCTGATGGTAACCCTGAAAAACTGTACAAAGAAAACAAGGAAAAATTCTTAGTGTATGACTGATCAAATGACAAACCTTGTAAACCCTGATTTAGGACGCAAGTTAACCATGGTTGATAGAATAAATAAAAGCCAAATTAATTAATTATTGGTTTTCAACCAAATTAATTAGATCGGCAAAAATTAGGTCTCGATTAAATTATCTAATCCTAATGAATATTTTAATCAATTAAAAGAAATATTAAACTAATTAAATAATTAAACAAAAATTAATTAAATAAAAAAGGTTATTAACAATTAAATCAAACTAATTATTTAATTATAAATATTAAAATAAATGATTATGATTTTATGAAAAAGAAAAGAAAAAAAGATTAAAAGAAATTTTATTAAATAAATAAGAAAAAACAATTAAATAGAAGACTAATTATTGAATAAATAGAAAATAAAAAAGAGAAAATTTGAAAACTTAGCTGCTGGTAATGTCATACCCCAAATTTGTCCTACCCTTTACTTTTATTTGGCTTATGTTTCCCATTCATATGCATCTCCCATTAGGTCATCTAACACATCATGCATTCATTGATCAATACTTTGGTTTGGGATCAAGGACTTTGGGATATTAGGGTTTGACTGTTCATTACTTGAGTTGGTTGAGTTTCACCAATTAAAGGACGAGAATGGGGTCTCATGTCTTCAAGTTATATCACCAAGAGACTTTCTTAAGAGACGTTCTTGAGTCATGGTACAAGAGGATAAATTTGAAAATGCATTGTATTAAAGACATCATTCTCTCTAATATTTGGTGATTGACACATAGGTTGGGCCGGATCGATGAGTTAATTTAAGTCAAAGGTTTCATTAGAGATGTCATTTGATTGGGATTTGACTGTAAGATTGGAAGTGGGTTCTAATTCAAGGACAATCAAAGTGAATTAGAGTTGCCCGAAAGCTTAAGGTGAATGTCATGCATATTCAATCATTCTGGAAAGCAAGTTCACTCATTTAAAACTTATGCATCAAGCTACATCCATTAGTCCAAGTACCATCAAAGGATCAAGTCGCCTAAGATATAAAAATGGAAACTAGTAAAAAATGAATGTTGTGCAAGTTCTATTTTGATTACAAAAGGTGTCATCTCATTACCATATACAAAATACAAAGAAAAAGGGCAAGAGAAAATAAAGAGTACATGTTCTACATTTACAAGGTTTCATGCTAATCTCGAAACGCCATCATCCAACTCATCTCACAATAAAGATTACATAGAAGTCATTATTCGCGACCTACTGCTCCTACAAAGCTCAATCATCTGGGTCTTCAAAGCCTCCTCTTCATACATGACCAGCAACAAGCCGGATCCCGCAAATAAATCAGCCCGAGATGAACACAATTCAGTGTTGGCATATTCACTATCTGGAAACATAGAAACAGGGTATTTAAAGCCTTTCCTACTGTGTATATATCACTATTTCAAAAGAAAAATAAAGGGATGGACTTCCCTTGGTGGTATCATACATAACAGGAACAGAGGCTCTTTTTTGCTGACCTCGCTCATTTTTCAATCTCACCTGTACAACCTGCAAGTTGCATACCATGGTTCATTATACATAAACTCAAAAAAACAGATTTCAGCATTATTATCCTAACTAATACATTTCAAACCACAAACTAAACCAAAACAGACCCATTTCATATCATTTTCAAACCAATTCAAGCTACAAACAGTCCAGCATCTCTATTGACTAATCTCTAACAGATCCTTTTTCTAAACCACATTTCAATAATTATTCAAACTCACCTCAACCCAACAAGCTGCTAAGACCTCACCACCTGATTCATACTTCATGAAAACATAACCTGCTACATTCAAACCACTTCACTGCTAATGAAATTCAGCCCTGCAACATTCAAAAGAAAACAGCATAACAAAATCTCACAAAAAACTACTAATCAACTAACTTTCTAGACTAACTTACTGCAGTCTACACTAAATAACCTAACAGCCCAACATCAGCCGTCCAACCTGCTACTACAAGTCTGCTGATTCCAAGTCCCAGTCCAGAAAAAACGAAACAAAACAAAAGGGCAAAATTTCAAGACTGGAACAAAGCTAGAACAGCTCCAGAGTTAAATCAAAACCGAAAATGAGATTGAGTGCAAAGGTTTATACCACACGCTTCAAGTGTCAGCTCACGTAACCAAGCAACCCTGCAACAGAGCCATACAAGCGAGACCAATATGATAAATTCAGGCTATTGCAGTAACAAGGAAGGTTATGCAGCACTTCGCCCATTCAATACATGATATTCAAGTTGGAAATCTGTTGCACCATTTCAAATACAGTTTGTCATAAAAAGGCATCACAAAAAAACAAGGGCAATGGTCATTTAATTGAGCTACCAGGACTTTACTTCATACGACTAAATGCAACAAACAAATCTCAACAGAAAAACAAGTAACAGACTCTTAATTTTCTAACTACCATGTAACTGTCAAAAACTGAAATAACTGAATCAGTTATTAGCTCACTAACTAACTCCCAACCTTCAAACAGAATCATAACTAACATTTTCACTCCCTCTAACTAATTTCTGAAGCCTAGTATGAAACAACTAACATAACAGAGTTCCTAACTGCCCTATAACAACCAGTAACAGAAATCAGAAACTAACTCTCAATCTCACCTTCTATCCTATAACAACCTCTCAATCCAAAGGCTGATATCACTTCACCCTCTAACTAATCTCAACAACCTTCATCTCTCAACCTATATAAACTCCTCTTCCCTCCATAATTCAAACACTACGCCACTTTCTCCATTCTGACTTCACCTTCTCCATAATCTTCATCATCTCTTCACGCCATTTTCACACACCATCCACCTTTCACCTTCACTATCATCTATCTCTCATCACTCTCTCATTCTAACTTCCCCTTCATATCTTCACACTCTCCATTTCTTCACCGATCTCTCTCAAAATCCACCTCTCTGCCAACCCTCACCATCACCATACGCTCATAACAACAACTCTTAGAGCTTCAACATCTGAAGCTCTAAGCAGTGAGCTAAACCTCCATCATACCTTCAATCATCATCTCTCAGCTCCCAATCACTCAAC
Source organism: Vicia villosa (assembly GCF_029867415.1). Lineage (NCBI taxonomy): Eukaryota > Viridiplantae > Streptophyta > Magnoliopsida > Fabales > Fabaceae > Vicia > Vicia villosa. The sequence goes on along the minus strand of NC_081182.1, from coordinate 151,964,991 downwards.
CACAACAATATATGCACTCACAGAAAGAATAGCAGAAGAATTCGAGAAGAAATAACAAGAAGAGGAAGAGCAAGGAGAAACGGAAAGGAGAAGGAACAAGAGATACTCACCAGCTCGAGTTCACCGGAAGATTCACCTTTCACCCCCGCGCCGGAATATCAAAAAAAAACTTCGATCAGGTTCTTTTACGTGTCTTCCTGGTTCAATTGTGCATGTTTTAGCTTGGTCTGATGTTCATAAGTGATATTCTATTTGAATCGTTGCTAGCTTGTGTTATACCCCAAAATTTGCCCGCATCTTTTTTCAAAAAAAGAAGGCAACAGACTTCTGTCTAAAAATTAAGAGTTTCATATAATCTTGGATTTTATTTCATAAATATCCTGATTTATGAATACTTGGTTTTTAGAATTTTTCTTATACGGTACTTTGGCTCGCTGTTGAATTCATTTTTACGCAAACGCCAAGTGTTGTTTATTACTTCACACACGCTATTTATTTGGAGATTTATTTATAGAAAAAGAGTACTGACGCAATTGGTACAGAACTAAATCTTTTTGCAGGCGCAGGGTCCGGGGATTCAGATTGTACTGGTAACAAGTAAATTATTATTAACTTTTGTTTCCCACTAATTTTTGTACTATATTCTATTATTTTCAAAAATCTTTTCCTTTCTTTTCAAATCTCTTTCTTTCAAAATCAAATCCTAACTTTATTCTATACATCTCTTTTTTCAAAAACCTACCATACACTTTCTTTCAAATCCTACTTCCACTCAAATTTTCCTTTTTTGTACGGAATCACTTCATTCCCCAACGTCTCTATCCTTCTTTTCATTCTATAAATACCTCTCATTTTTTTCATAAAATCTCACATCAAATTCTAACTCATCTCTCAAATTTCTACTTCATATTCATTCTCTCTTCTTCCCCGGCAAAAATGGCGAAGCGGATGGAAACGTGTTTTCTTATGGTCATCACCGTCGTGGTGGTAATCATGTCCTTCTTCTGTCTGCACAGTCCTGAAAAATGTGGACTTGGGTTGCTTACACTCCCAATCATCTATATGTTATTATTTGTAGCATGGGTTATTAATCGTCATTCTTAAAGTTTGTCGTATCTTTTATTTTTTAATAACGTACCGTTCACTCGTCGTACTGTTCATTATAGTATGCAATATTTGTACTGTCAGTATTAAATGTCGTACTATCTGTTGTACTGTAGTTTAATTATCTAGATAATATTTTGTGTGTTTTATGCCAGTTAAATATTTATTTTTCTGTGCATTAAATGTTTTTCAGGGTTATTATCGGTAATTTTGCTCGCATACAGTATATATTATTTATTTATTATGTCTGTTTTTTTCTAACCACTCATGTAAATAAATTTTCATCATTAACATAACAAAAAACAAAAGAAAAAAATTAACTTTAACTGTTGAATTTTCACTTTAACTGCTTCATTAATACCCGGACGGCCAGTTGACAGTCAAAATCGCTGACAGTGCAATTCTCCGTGTTTTGTACCATCAATCAAATCAATCTTTTGCATTGCAAAATTCCAAAAATTTTGTTCTAGAAGTCTTCTGAATATCACATGATTAGCAGAGACTCAACACTGCACAAAAATCAGGTACGCTTAACTGTCTCCTACACAAACAGTCTCTGACTAGGGTTTTCTTGTTTTTTTCAGGAGAACAAGTTTTTGAGACCTCAAATGGATTTCATGGACCTCCATATATCTCAAAGTACCACCATACAAATTTTCAAACTTCAATTCACTCAGACACACAGTCAGCAGCTCAAACAGTCAACAGACGACCCGTTTGACCAAAAAAGTCAACAGACAGTCAAAAATGAAATTTTTTCTCAACATCCATATTTTGTCAAAATATTCGTCATTTGATCATTGGTTGATCATAATCCATCAAGGAAAGATCAAAAATCAACAAAACCCTAAGTTTCAAAATTAGGGTTTTCTCCTAAAAAGACAACTGAACTTTGACTGGTCATAACTCTCTCATCCTTCATCCAAAAAATTCAAAACAAAGCTCATTATGAAGGAAATTCAATTATCTTTCAAATGCAATTGGTCCCATGGTCATTAGATTCACCATTTGAAAAATATGAACCAAGACATTACAGGTCATTTTCAAAGTCAACAAAAAGTCACTTTTTTCAAAGGGACACACAAGGAGCATGGAAAATCATTTTGTTATGAGACCAAAGACATTGGTTAGAGGACTCTCTGAGGTTTCTAAAAAGTACAAGAACTCCTTCATATGATAAAAATTGAGGGGTTTATGCCTTGTTGAAGTTGACCATTTTTTGGGAAAATGCATGAAATCAACATTGATCAAAAATGTTTTTTTTCCAAAAGGGGCCAAGCTTTCATGATCCAAACATGTTCCCCATAATTTGAAGGGCCTCCCACGACCAAGCCAAGGCCCATAGCATTTTTTTTTCTTTTTTGGTTTAATTTTATCACATTTAAGATTAAATTAAAAAAAGAAATGGAAGGATGATATTATGTAGCTTGGATATTAAGCTAAGGCCATCAAGAAGCATTCAACTCTGCCACAAGAAGATAGTACAGCAGAAGAGAGTGGAAAAATCAAGCCATGGTTGCTTGAATTCAAAGCTACATATATTATAATATTCAAGAATTCAACAAAATCATCAATGCTTCCTAGCTTAGTTTTTAAGCACTTTCTTTGCCTATAAATGAAGTAGTATACTTCATCATCAAAGGAGACACGAATTTAGGACCAGACATATGCTTGTACCATGCTTGTAATCACTTGAAATTTTCAAAGAAATTCAAAATTCGAATTCTGAATTTAAGCCATTTTCAATACAAAATAAACACTCAAACACAATCCTTGAACATCACTGAATCTATCCAGATCGATTGCAAACCTTGAAACACTCAGAATCATCCCCTAGAGCTCACGGTTTGTTCAAACCAAAACTGACACGAATTCAACCATACATGCATGTTTAGCACAATGTAAATGCATATTTATGTTTAGATAGGTGCTCTGAACGTTTCTAGAAACTTAATTGAAGTTTGAATACGTATCCACGAAGATACCATTTTAGGTTTTTTGAACTTTATTTTAGGGTTTTTCGTTAGAGGAAAAATTAGACCAAATTAAAGGCATGGTTGAACTCAGTAGATCATGACGAGTCAAATGAACAGGTCGCGAAAAATTTCTATGCATGTTTACACCTATTCGCTATTTTGCAGGGATAAGCTTCATCTATTACAGCGCTTCTAGGCAAAAAACGCTGTTAAAAGGGGTGGCGAGAGGTTGAAGACGATGATGTGTCCTTACCTGAGTGGCTGAGAGGCGCGCGTTTTAAAATTTTAAAATCTCTAATCCAGTGCTTTGCAGGTCTGTTACATGCCATATGTCCTCGTTCCAACCACGATCAGATCATGCCAGCTACACATCTAATGCATCAAAACGCGCCACTGTATCATAGACCTCATTTAATTACCACACATGATCATTGTTTTATATATTTTCTATTTTATTTTATTTTATTTTCTTTACAAAATTAATTTAAAATAGTTTCAAAAATCAAAAAAATATAATAAAAATATTTTTAGGCTTATAAAATAATCTATTATTTTTTGGACATAAAATATTTTATTTTTTTCTTAAATATTAAAATATTTTGCTTAATTAATTTGTATATATTTATATATTTGCTTTTTAATTATCTCAACCAATCAAAAAAATCATAAAAAAAATTGTTCTTTATATTAAATATAGTTTATATATTATAGGCTAATTTTGTACATATTTAGAATATTTTTCTCTTTAAGTTTTAATTATTTATGTAATTATTTGCATAATTATGTTAATATAACTTAATAATTTTCAAAACAACTTCAAAAATCCAAAAAAAAAAAAATAGTTTTATTTTAAAATTGATTGACAAGCATTTTGAACATATTTTAAACTTAATTTTTAGGTTTAAATTTTATTTCTACCTTTTTCTCATTTTAATTAAATTAATCATGCATTAATTCTAATTAAAATCAATCATCAAAAAATCCAAAAATATTTCTTTTATTTCCTTGCAATTTAAATTCCTAGATCAAGTGTATAGGTTGTCAAATTCATGTAAATAGCGTAGTTTACATTTCCCACACAATCGATGTAATAGCGTAGATTTACTTTCCGCATTTTACATTTCCGCATTTTAATTCCAGTACATATAAAATTGCGTGTATGTCAAAGATAAAAAAATTGAAGCGTTAGGTCACTAACTTCAAAGATAAAATATCTGAATCAAAACACAATCACACTTGCACCTCTTGGGTAATCCCTCTTTTACTCTTTGTCATACCCTAATTTTTGACCCCCCCTGAGATGGCATATCTTCAGGATTTTTCATCAGGTCAAGACAAGTTCCCAGAGCAGTCACTTCTCCATCTGGTATCCAATCGAGGATGCTCAAAGACAAGAAAGCTCAGGCAAAGGATCAATCAATACAAGGATTAGTCCCTAATACAATCATGAGGCTCAAAGACTTCACTTTTCTCATCTATGATTGATTAGACATCCAGTCATATGAGTACAGGTTTACTCAGGTCACCAGACTAGGGTTTTGAGCCTATCAAGGACTAAAATCAGGGATCACTTTTGCGAAACCCTAAAAAGCCTCAGGGAACCATTCAAAGACATCAATCATCTTCAAATAACTCATATTACAAGATCTACTGGACATCACACTTCAATTCAAAGTCTACAGTCATTATTTTCACATGGTCGACAAATTAGGGTTTTGACCTAATTCACCAAGATAGTTGACTTTTAATCAGGGCATGAATCCAAAACTCAAGACATGATTCAAGAATCTCTACTACCTCAATATAATCCATTTACATCATTCATTTGAGGAAAAGATCTTGTTTCTACACAAAAGCCCAAAAATTCACTTTGTCAGGAAAAAGTCAACTGTGAAGGATCATCATTGACTTTTAAGGTTTTTGGTCAAAAAATGACTTTCAAAGATCAATATCATCAATATATGGATGTCAAAGTCATTTGACCAAAGAAATTCAAAGAAATTCATCAAGGAGCGAAAAGTCGGGAATTAGGGTTTTTGAAGGCATGGTGAGAACTCAAAATTTCACCTACACAACTCAAAAAACTTCCAACATGAAAGTTGTAGATCTTGCAAAATAAAACAACATCTTACAAAGGAACTTTTTTCAAAAGATCAACCATTTATGAAGTTTTGGAAATTTTGAAGTTTAGGTCATAAACACTTAGAAATTTTTCTAAGTGTTTTAACCTAGTTTTCATCCAACTTTGGGCTCATTTTTCACAAATTTCCCAAACAATTCTGAAGAAGACATAAACTAATGATTTGAAGTAGATGTTTAGGGCTTTCCAAATTGTGTTCAACCTTCTCCAAATTCAATTTGAGCTAGGAGTTATGCTTGTTCAAAGTTGGCCTCATGAAGTGAAATTATAGGTCATGTACAATTTGAAACTTTGCAATTTTGTGCATTTTGCTTCACTAAATGATGCTACACGACCTCTAATACATCTGAAGACATGCCATACATTCAAATTCATCATTGCATAAGGATTAGAGAAGATTCCCAAAAACAAAGGCATGTGATTATGTAATGATTGCATTTTTGAATTTATGGCAAATGGTGAATCATCAAGGAATCTTGCTCTAAGCCAATTAGAACTCTCCTCTGAATCAGAAATGTTCCCTAAGATCATGCAAGATCAATGGTTGGGGAAGCTAGCCCGAAAATGCATCATTGCATTTGGGATATTTTCAAACTTTCTTCATGGCTAAGAAACCAAACTCACCTCATTAAGCAAGCTTACTATGATCAATTACTCTGAACCAATTCCCTATAAATAGAGGCCTCATTCTCATTCAGAAACACACCAAAGCAACTCAATTCCTTGCTTTCTCTTTCTCTTCTCATGCTTATTGTTTTTCAAAGTTCTTTGGCAAGAAGAATCGTTTTCTTCAAACCAGAGCTCATCTTTGGAAAGTAAGCATTCTAACATCTCAAGGGAGGTCATTTGAGGTGATCCAAGCACCTGGATCACTTCTGTAAGTGGAGGAACACCATTGTTGCTCTCACTTTGGAGCATTTGCAGTTGGAGGTCCATGGAGTAATTCAGGAGGTTCTGAGCCAAGCCAATCATCCAGGCACATTCTTCAGGTCATAGTGAAGCTAACCAGATGGCTGCAGCTCATCTGTAACTCAAGAATCAACACCCTCCATGTTCACTTGAAGCTGAAATCGAGGGAGGACCATAGAGCAATCCAGGAGGATTCAAACTCCAACAAGCATTCAGTTAGCATCATTGAGTCTCAAGGAAGCTATTGAGATCATTCATTCAAGCCCAAGTGCTCTCAATCATCCTCACGACCTCCATTTTCAGAGGTAAGTTCCTGAACCTCACTTCTCTAATTTAAGTACTCTTTGTGAAATAGCTCGATTCTATCTTGTTCAGCATCATCAGAGGATTGAAAACCCTCTATCATCATCCATTTATCTTGCAGTATAGTCATTTAATTTGATTTTGAAATTTTAGGGTTCTTCACGATTTCTGGTAAATTAGTTAGATGTAGTTAATATTAATTCATGTTAGTTACATATTTAGAATCGTGAGTGAATTTAGAGCAAGTTTCATGTTTACATCATTGCAAATGGTTGAGAGTTGAGAGAGTTCAGAAATTTGAATTAATGGAGCTTGAGGTTGAAGACGAAGATGGAGGGTGGCGCCATTTTTCAAATCTCTGAGCAAAGTTTGTTTTATTTTTAATGATAGGCATTCCCTTAACGACTGAACAAACTTGCCCTAGTGGCCTCCCATACGCCCTTAGTATCATCATGCCTCAAGTCTGGGGTTCGAATCCCCCTCGCCCCAGACTTTTTGATTCTTTTATTTTTCAAGGATTTGCAACTTGTTTTGAAACATAACCAAATGAAGGCAAGTCACTATCACCACACACGCGTTGGCTCAGTGGTGTTTGTTTTGAGTGTGTGGCCTAGAGGGCGTGGGTTCAAACCCTCCAAGGGCCAAAACTATTTTTTTACACACAATTTCTTTCATTTTCTCACAAAACTTCACATATTTATTTAACCTATCAAATTAATTTATTTTCACTTCATTTTTCACACACTTGTTATTTAATATATCTATTTTGTGAATAATCAAATAATCATAAAAAATATTATTTATTTCATATATTTTTATTAGGTTTAAAATAGTATGTTTTAAGTGTTTTCTTAAATACTTTAAATGCATATATTCATTTTGTTTTAACCTAATTATTTTTGTGAATAACTTTATGATAAAACCCTAAATTATTTAGGTCTTAATTAGGTATAGATTTCATCCTTGCCTTAATTAAGTTGACTTTTGTCAATTCTCAAAACTGTTTTCAATCTCTGATTAAATCAAATGATTAAGGTTTTCAAACAACAAAACTTTATATCATTTCAAATCATTTTCAAATTGCTTTTGTAGCCAGTACTGTAAAGTACTGGGCCTCTAATAGAGTGTAAGTCCCAAACACCTTCTCTTCTTAGCTTGTTTTCAAAACTGTATTTTCAAAATCTTCTTTCTGTTTTCAAAACATTCTTCTGGTATTTGAAGGGCATTATTCCCGGTGAAACTCTTCAGATACCTATGTGACCTTTGTCCATCTTCACTTCTTCTGTTTTCAAAAACCCTTAACTGTTTATAACAAATATTCAACTGTTATCAACAAAACAACAAAAATACTGTTGAGGTTCTGTACATACTTCTTCAAAGGCCTCCACTCCATCCAGGTTAGGCTTTACAAGCTTTCAATTTACAGTCTTTATTTAAATTACTGTCAAATATAAACTGTACATATATTTGTTTAGAACTACGTTTGAGTGTAAACCCTAGGACAGTTAAACTATATATATATTATAGGAATATGGCCTAGGATTGAGAATGTCTTCCAGGTGAAGGCTCTTTCCTAAATTAGAGATCTGTAGTTCAAACCCCCAAGATGAATTATTCCCGGTGAAACATCTTGGCAAAAACCTTAGAACCCAAAATAGGACACATCCACCCAAAGAGGAATTATTCCCGGTGAAACCTCTTACCCATTTGCTTAGAGCCCAAATAAGTTCAAAACTACATAAGCTTTCTCTTGTGCTATAACAAGGACCCTCGATTAGCCTCCTCTTGGGCTTTGTACAAGGACCCACAGGCTTCTTAAAAGCATTTCCAGCTTCCTCTTGAGCTTGTATACAAGGACCCATCAGGTTTCTTATAAACATAGGAACAGGTCTTTAGTTACCTTTTAGCCTACCCTGGTGAGTTTCTTCCAATTTAAACCAGACTTTAAACAAGCTAAGTTTGTCTCAATTTTGCATTGAGTACACCTTTTGGAATGAGAGACATAGACAGTCTCTGTCACCCTTATCTTCATCAATCTTCCTTAGCAGAGTCTAGGATCCATGCTTTGGGTCATCCTCAGCATTGAGTCAGCCTTCATCTTGGGCTTTAAACAAGAAGTCTCCATTAGATAATCTTTCTGCCATTCATTTTCAATAAAACCCCTGGAAAGGGTTAGCCTCCAACATCTGTCTAAAATGTCAAATCCCTGGAAAGGGTTAGCCTCCAAAGTCAATTAAAATCAACCTCCATTTCAAAATCCCTGGAAAGGGTTAGCTTCCACACATTCCTTCATTTTCAATAAAACCCCTGGAAAGGGTTAGCCTCCAACATCTGTCTAAAATGTCAAACCCCTGGAAAGGGTTAGCCTCCAAAGTCAATTAATAAAAAGTCAAAAAAATAAAGATTCATTTCTCTTAGGAGATAATTTCCCCAAAAGAGTCAAAACCCCTGGAAAGGGTCAGCCTCCAAAAACATGATAAAAATCAGTCTTTTAATAGACAAATTCACCAGCTGAGTCAAAATCCCTGGAAAGGGTTAGCTTCCAAAGAAAAACAGTCTTTTTAATCTCCAGTAGAGTTAAAACCAACAAAAACAATAGCCACAACCTTGGGCTTCATACAAGGCACCAAACAATAAAACTCCCCTGTCAAGAGTCAGCCTCAACCTTGGGCATTGTACAAGGCAGATAATAGAGTCTCCCCAGTGAGTTCTTCATCATTCAGTAGCCACAACCTTGGGCTTTGTACAAGGCAGATAAACCATACTTTCATGTGTCAAAGATTCCTAACACTTAGGATCTTTCCCCATATAGTCATCCATACTCAATTCATTTATTTAAGAGTCCGCCACAACCTTGGGCTTTGTACAAGGCACATAAATAGAGTCTCCCTCAATAGAGTCAGCCTCAATTCTGGGCTTTGTACAGAACACTAAAATACCCTGTAATTAATCCTCAATGGAGTCATCTCCCAGAGTCAATAATATTAATTAATCAATCAAAAAGCCTCAAGCTTGGGCCTCATACAAGCCAGCTAAATTCAAATCTTTTATACAGTAGATAGACATAGCTTATCTCTATAGAGAGATATTTTTACTACTCTACCACATTCAAACAAACAAACATTTCAATTTCAATTTCAATCAAAGTCTCCCATTTAGGACTCTGAAAGACATGCTCTGGCACATCCCCAGACTTGTACACTTTCCCTAATTTGGACGAGCATCTTTCTTTCATTTAAAAGGCATCTGACTGGCATACTTGCACACACACAAGTAAGGTCCCCCTCTTGAATGAAATGAATTCAGTTATTCTGTCACTCTTTCAAAATGTTTGTGGTAGAATAGTACAAATACCTCTCTGTAGAGATGATTTCATGTCTCTTTACTGTAAACAGAGATTTAATTCCAAGCTTCAACCTTGAGCTTCAAGCAAGGCACCAAAAAAAACAAGTAATTTCCCTAGTTAGTTCCCCGAACTACATTAAGCTCTGACTTCCACTAGGGATATGTAGGCATGAGGTTCACAAGGAATCTCAGCGAGCTAATAAAATACCAAAAATAGTCAGTCTGTCCGTCTGTCTGTCTTTTCAAATCAAATCAATTCCTTCTCCTAACACAAAGGAGAAACTTTCCCAATCATTAGCAGCAAACACAATCACAATGACACAGAGAAGGTTCCTGTAGAGTACTACAGATATGTAGGGTGTTTAAACACTTCCCTATGTATAACCGACCTCCCGGACTCCAGAATTTCTAGTCTAGGTGAAATCCCCACACTTAGCAAACTCCTAGGGTTTAGTTGAGATATTTTTTCCCCTTTCCTACTCGTAGGACAATAAGAAAGTTCGTGTGATATCGTAGGAAGAACTGAAATAAAATTCATCCCGCCACGGGCGCATTCTCCTTCCAAATTTCGCGTGAAGGGTCTAGCGTGCCGTCCTCCCAAGTGAAACGGGGAGGTAAAAGAAAACGACACCACACTCTTTTCAAAATCAAAATCAAATTCTACTGTTTCAAATGCAAAATCGAACTTTCGTTTACATCTGGTGAAAGGAGAATTTTCTAAAGGAAATAGGAAAAGACCTTATAACTTAGGGTAGACCTCCTAATTTGCTTGCTCAAATCAAAACAAACAAATGTCTCATATATCATTGTTTTTCAAAATAAAAACTTTCAAAAAAGACAATACTTGGTATATATCCAAACAAGGATCATTACGAAGTTAACGTTCTTTTTTTCAAAACATCTTTCGAAAGATAAAACACTTTGTACACATCCGCACAAGGATCATTACAAAGTCAATTTACAAAAGTATTTGAAACCACATACAAGCATTTCAAGGCAAGAGAAAAGTGATTCAAAACAAGTGAGCTAAGCAAATTAAAGAGCCCATGGATAACCATGGATACAAAGGGTGCTAATACCTTCCCTTTGTATAACCTACCCCCTTACCTAGAATTTCTTAAAGGTCTTTTTCTGTTTCTTTTATAAACCTTTCCTTAATTGGATAAAATAAAAGTCGGTGGCGACTCTCTGATTTTCAAAAACACAAAAGCAAAAAGAGAAGAGTGTCAGTTCGTGTATCTCTCCGCGAGAGGTACGGTAAAAAACCGAGGGCGACAGAACTGGCGACTCTGCTGGGGAACTTAATTTCTAAAAACAAAATGTTTTCAAAAGGGGTTACCATTAGAATTTAGATCACTTCGAAGTTTTCAATTGCTTGAGTTGATTGCTCTATTTTTCAAAGGTTTGTTTGGGTATTTTGCTTGTGTGAAAGATTCTAACCCGAATCTCGAGATACCTTAAGTATGTGACAATAGACCAAGGAAACTGTACGGCATGTACTGATACGGTTGATCTGGTAGTCACCGTTAGTGCGATACTTTGGTTTATACTGATGTCCCTTGAAAACGATCAAGGAGTATGTTAGGCTTCCGAAATGTCATTAAACACTAATTTGTCTTAGAACCTTTAGTTGAACTTGACTTGTGGCCTATTAAGTGGCTAGCTTTGAAATTGATCGAAGTTAGTTATCCTCGAGGAATATTTTGATCGGCCATCTGAGCGCCGTATTGAGATGTTGTCTCCAAGGATCATAGAACCCGAATACTATTCTAGGACAGGTTTTAACCAACTCAACTTTAGTGGGGAGGGTATCACCTATGAACTTCATGCAAGCCTTTAAACCTAAGGCTATTGTTTGATTTGTTTGTGTTTGCCACATGTTTGACATCATAACATCATAAGCATCATAAGCATATCATTTTCTTACTAATCATTTCAAGGATCAAAGAGTTTACCTTTGTTCTGTTATTGCAGGTAATGGCTCCTGCCACCAGAGATTACATCCGAATCAACATCTCAACAGGGCCATATGAACTAAAAGACTTAATATCAGAATTTCCCAGGAATGCTCAATTCACCGAAAAGCACGGTCACCTACTCCATTTGGTTACCTTAAAATTTGAAGAAGACATGATACGGGTCCTGTTCCAGTTCTTTGATCCTGAACATCATTGTTTTACATTTCCTGATTACCAGTTAGTACCCACCTTGGAAGAGTTTTCTGAACTAATTGGATTACCTGTTCGAGATCAATTACCTTTCACTGGTTTAGAAAGGATTCCAAAACCTGAAATCATTGTTGCTGCCTTACACTTGCGAAAGTCAGAAATCGAGTCCAATTGGGAAACAAAGAGTGGAATCGAGGGTTTGCTTGCTAAGTTCTTAATGGAAAAGGCTTGATTACTACTAAAAAACAAAAGTTACCCAGCTTTTGAGGAGGTTGTGGCTCTTTTGATCTATGGGTTGGTTTTATTCCCTAATCCCGATCAGTTCATAAGTGTGCACATTATCAACCTTTTCTTAACCCGTAACCCGGTACCAACCTTGCTGGGAGACATTCTACATTCTCTACACACTCGTACCATGAAGAAACGAGGAACTCTTATGTGCTGTGTACCACTACTGGCTAGATGGTTTACATTACACCTTCCCCGATCAGTGTTGAGAAATGAACAAAGAATGCAATGGTCTCGCAGGATTATGTCTTTGTCTCATTCAGATATCCGGTGGAATAACTTCTTTTAGAGAGACATTACTATCATTGACCATTGTGGAGAGTACCCTAATGTGTCGCTCCTTGGCATCAAGGGAGGCATCACTTACAACCCCTCTTTAGCTTTACGCCAATTCGGATATGCACGAAGAAACGGTCCTCATGACATGATCATCCGTGGCATTGTGTTTGATTACGAGGATGATTCCCACAGACATCGACGAAGGTTTATACATGCGTGGGGCAGTGTCTATAGGGTAAAAAGCAAAACTTTAGGGCAATGGAATTCTATTCCTATGGAACCTTACCTCAGATGGGTGCGTACTCATGCTCAGAAGTTCATCATGCCATATCCCGCTATTCTACCTGTGACTATTGAGCCAAAAGTTGAAGGAGACGAACCTCGAGTTATTCTACATCCGGATATGCCAACTGATCTGGAAGAGTTGCAGAAATCTTGGGTTCAACTAAAAGAGGAAAGAGACACCTTCAAAGCACACTGTCAAGACTATGAGAGGAAAGTATTGGAGCTCACCGGACAACTCCAAGAAGAACAGCAAATCAACACATTCCTGGGTGCAAAGAGAAAGCGTCCATGGGAGACCTAAGGGATCCTTCATTTTCTTTATTTTCTGTTTTGTAAGCCCGAATGAAAAAAAAAAAGAAATAAATTGTTTAACTAATAAATGTTTGTTTTTCCTTTGTTTTTAACAAATCTAAATTCAAAGATCCTTGAAAACATTGCATATGCATTTCATTCATAAACATTGCATAACAGGTTCACATGATGGGTTTCTCATCTCCTCGCTGTTTATTTCAGTTAGAAGAGATGGAATCCGAAACAAGCATCAAGAATCTCGAAGCACAGAACGCCCAAGTTCAGGTAGCAATTCTGGAGCTAGCAAAGGGGCAACAAGAACTGAAAGCCCTGATAATCAAGAAGAAAAAGAAGCCCAAAGTATCTGTAGGCTTGAGTCACCTGAAAAGGAAGATCAAAATCCCAGTCAAAAGGTCCAAAAAGCCACTGATCCCTGAAATAGTCGGTGATGGTGAACAAGGAGACAATCACAACAACCAGGGTTCTGCCAAACCCTCTCTCTCTTCTAATGAAGAAGATTATCATTCTGGAGACGAGCAGGATGATGACAAATACCAGCAGTTGGAAGAACGCATGAAATCTATGGAGATACAAAAAATACCTGGTTTAGATTTCGATGATCTGGGACTCGTTTCAGATATTGTTATCCCTCCAAAGTTCAAAGTTCCTGTCTTTGCAAAGTATGATGGAGTTTCTTGCCCAAAACTACATTTGAGATTCTATGTAAGGAAGATACTACCCCATACAACAGATAACAAATTGTGGATTCATTTCTTCCAAGAAAGTCTGTCGGGTACACAACTCGAGTGGTACTACAAACTGGAAAGTACAAAAGTTCATACTTGGGAAGAGTTAGCTGCTGCTTTTTACAAACAGTATCAATGCAATGCTGACCTTGCACCAACCCGTACTCAACTAAGGGGCATGTCTATGGCACCAAAAGAAAGTTTCAAAGGATATGCACAAAAGTGGAGAGATCTGACTGGAAGGGTTCAACCACCCTTATCTGATCGCGAGCTGGTCGACATTTTCATGGGCACTTTAACTGGCCCTTTCTATAGTCATCTGCTGGGAAGCTCATCATCAGGTTTCACTGACCTGATATTGACTAGAGAGCGTGTCGAAAGCGGCATTCAAAATGGAAAAATTCAAATAGGCTCTTCCTCTGGTACTACAAAGAGGCCCATCAGTGGGAGAAATGAAGTCAACACAATGCACAGTCAGAAAGGTCGCAAAAATGAGCAGCACCAATCTGTAGGGGCAGTTCTGATCTCCGCATCTGCACCTCAAAAAGATCAACCGCCAAAATATACGCGTCGACCAGATGCACCAAGAAGAAATTTCACCAGAATCAATATGCCAATCTCTCAAGCATTGCAACATTTGTTGAAAGCAGATCTGATCACATTAAAAGACCCTCCGAAAAATGTCAACACTTCCTCTCCGAGTTATCGCCCTGATGCAACATGTGCGTATCACTCTAACTGTCCAGGACATGACGCAGATCACTGTTGGGCCCTGAAAAATAAAATACAAGACATGATAGATGCTGGGGAAATTGAGTTCGATCCTCCAGAAACTCCAAATGTCATCACGGCACCTATGCCGAAGCACGACAAAACCGTTAACGCAATCATAGACACTGTTTACATCTATGATGTGAGAGAATTGTCAACTCCGCTCCTTGAAGTAAAAAGAAAGCTAATCCAAGCTGGTTACTTTCCAGGTTGTGACCCTGATTGCTTTTATTGCGCACACCTACCCAATGGTTGTGAAAACCTGAGAATGGGAATTCAAAAGTGGATGGATCGTCGTATCATTATGTTTGAGAGGCTCCCTTCTATGGATGATTTATGCGAAGTCTTTTCAAATGCGATGAGAATAGAAGATGTCTCAGTGGTTTCCAGCGTACCATTGAAAATCCCTATCAAAGCTCCTTTCAAAATTTATGCTGCACCCAAAGTGGCATCTGTCATCATTACCAGTCCGACTCCGTTTCCATACTCCTCAGACAAAGTTGTCCCGTGGAGTTATGACACTAATGTTTATGTCCATGGAGTTAAGTAGGATACCTTGACTGAAGAGGCCATGAATTTTACTACTCCAACTGTTGATAATATTGTGGGTACTAGCAAGATTACGAGAAGCGGAAGGATCTTTTCACCAGAAATCTCTCCAAATGTTGCTACTAATCCAGCCCAGGTCCCAGTTTCTAATCAAGATATCAACGCTCGAGGCAAAGAGCCACAAGTTGAACCAGTTCAAATACTGGTGGAAGTCACTATTGAGGATCCATCAAAGTAAGAAATGGAGGAAATATTGAAAATCATCTGCAAGAGTGATTATAATATTGTCGAACAGTTGGGGCACACTGCTTCAAAAATCTCAATGCTGTCTCTGCTAAAGTATTCGGAAGCTCATGCCAAAGCCCTGATGAAGTTCCTGAAAGCTGCACATGTACCACAAGAGATTTCAGTCGATCAATTTGAAAATTATGTTGCCAATCTAACAGTGAATAATGGTCTCGGTTTCTCTGATGTTGATCTAACCCCTGCTGGAAAAAATCACAATAAAGCCATACACATCTCTATTGAATGTAATGGCACCACTCTATCTCACGTACTGGTAGATAACGGTTCCTCTTTGAACGTGTTACCAAAAACAGTACTGGAAAAGCTTGACTTCGAAGGAATTGTGTTACAACCAAGCGATGTTGTGGTAAGAGCCTTCGACGGGTCAACAAGAACAGTGTACGGAAAGGTGAATCTCCCAATCAGAGTGGGCTCTCAGATCTTTGATTCTACCTTTTACGTAATGGAAATTCACCCAGCATATTCCTGTTTACTAGGACGCCCTTGGATACATGGGGCAAATGCCGTAACTTCTACCCTACATCAGAAGTTGAAATATCCAGTAAAAGGAAAGATTGTCACAGTTTACGGCGAAGAGGAATATGTGGTTAGCCACCTGAGCAACTCCAAGTATGTTGAGTTGGATGACGAATTCATCGAAACTCCCTGCCAATCTTTTGAGGTGGTCTCTCCAGATGTCTCTAATACCAAGCATATTTCTGCTACTCCTGCTACAAAAATAACTACAACTATGGCTTCTCTCAAAGATGCTAAAGCTGTGATCGAAGAAGGTGGTTGCACAGTATGGGGACAGCTCCTCGATGTGCCTTACAAGTCTGATAAGCTAGGCCTGGGCTATGCTAATGGAAGTCAAAAGAATAATCAAAGTCCTCATTCTGGAGGATTAATGTCACACTTCGTCAGCCAAGGAGTAAACGCTATTGAAGACGAAGGAGTGTTCTTAAACCATATCATTCAGCCATATCCAAATGAAGTTCCACCTGTTTCCATGGAAGTTTGGGATACTTTGGGAGAACCAAGCGGCGGGTATGATTTTCTAGTAAAATATACTGCACCTCAGAGTTCTTTTATTGCTATGGAAGACATTACCCCAACTGGATGGGGTGATCAGTTTGAAGATAGCAAAAGTTTCACAAGTTCCATCACTGAGCAATACCAAGGTCCACCTAATCCAAAAGAAGTTTGGGATACACTAGGAGAACCAAGTGGCAAGTATGACTTTATGGTGAAGTATTCGGCTCCCCTAAGCTCGCAGATTGCCATTGAAGACATCACCCCAACTGGATGGGACAACCATTGTGAAGAACATATGACATTCACAAACCCTGACGCTCTTGAAGAAGTTAGGGAGACACCAGATAATGAGAATGATTTCCTGACACAATACCCTTTTCCCCAGAATGCACAAGTCTCTCTGGAAGACATCATTCCAACTGGATGGGACAATCTTATCGGATATCTCGCTCAGCCAACAGAGATATCTCAGCCTGGGCTCTCGTATCCGGCAGAGTATATTACTTATCCCGAAGGATCAACAGCTCATTTCCCCACCGATGAAATCAATGTTGTGGAAGATGAAGAAGACAAATGCAACTAGAGCAGCCGGATACTCCCTACTCACAACAATGGGTTGAACAACTGGGAAGCTGAGGATGTGATCTCCTTTGATCAGGAGTAAATGCAATTTCCTGTTTATATTGTTCAAAGATAAAAATGGTTCCTGTACTATCGAACCATGAACTTGAAAGCCGTGTGCCTTGCCCGAAGCACACTGGTCCTTTTATAAGGGTTTGTCATATCATGATCATGTTCATTCTGTAAACACAAGCTTCTCAATCAAATGGTTTTGATGAAGACAACATGGATATCTAACTATCAAGAAAGGATGAGAAAAAGATTCAAAGAGCATTCAATCCAAGTCTCAATATAGCATCAAGTTTGTTAAAAACAACTTTTGAAGACTTTTGGAGTTAAGGTATAAACATGTTATTATCTTGATAAAATAGTGCTCAAAATACATACAATATTGCATAAAGTCACTAAGGTCTTTTTCTAGAAAATCTTGACATTTTAGAAGTCTTAAGAATCAAATTTTTGTATCTTCTTTCAGTGTAACCGGTTACGGTTATAGGCGTAACCGGTTACGGTCACGCAGCCAGACTTCCTTTTGCTACTGGTTTTCTTTTTCTTTCCAGCGTAACCGGTTACGGTTCTTGGTGTAACCGGTTACGAAAACGCATTTTTCAAATTTTCCCTTATAACGGTACAGCGTAACCGGTTACGGCCATTCTCGTAACCCGTTACGGCTGAAACAGTAGCATTTCTTCATTCTTTTTCAATGCATACGAGTCAGATTTTCTTTCATTCAAACATTGCATCTTTTCACATAATCTTATCCTTTCTTAAAGGTGTTAAGGCACTATATATACTCTCATTTTTCAGATATCATATTCACCTCTTTCACTTTGCAATTATACACATTTATTCTCTCAAATTTCACACCAAGTGCTCTTTAATATTCAAACTTTCACATTGATATTTTTTTTTTTTTGCATTAGTGTTCCATACATGTCCAGAAAAAATTCATATCATTGATCATAAACATTGAGCACTATACTATCATTGATAATTGCTTGAAAGGGAAGATCAATCAAGTGATTGATACATTGTTCTACTATCCAAACTCTTATACAAAATCAAATACTTGTTGTATTCTTGTTATCCAGGATTGTTGGAAACAAGTTAGACACTTTGAGAGGATTGTTCTCATAAGTGGTCTTAGTGAAAAATCCAAGAGGATTGCTCTTGGTCCAAGAGGATTGTTCTTGGTGTTTGGTTAGGCTTGTACAAGATACCAACTATATTGAAATCTCTTACTGCGTAAGGGGACTGGAGTACTCTCGGTTTGTGAGGGGAACCAGGATATATCCTTGTGTCATTTATTTTTCTGCACTTTACATTTTTTAGTAACATCACCATAAACCAGAAAAATAATCACTTTATACCATAAAACCGAAAAAGTTATAAAGTACCTAATTCACCCCCCTCTTAGGCATATCTGATACTTACACATTCAATAAAATCATGGGACGTTTGCATATTCAAATTTTGTGATCCTTTTTCTTTCTTTGCTTTATTCATTTTTCAAATAGCTATGTGTTCTTACATACACCCACATAAATAAATGCAGATTCACATTCACTCTGGATCCTGTTGATAACGATTCTGCTATTTCCAGTCATGACTTTGAAAATCCGATCTACCAAACTGAGGACGAAATTGAGGAAGATTGTGAAGTACCAAGAGAACTTGCAAGGCTGTTAGAACAAGAAGAAAAGACTATACAGCCGCATGAAGAACCAATTGAGGTTATCAACTTGGGCAGTGGCGAAGAAAAGAAAGAAGTCAAGATAGGGGCTGATCTAGAAGACAGTGTCAAGCAAAGACTGATTCAAATATTACAAGATTACGTTGAGATATTCGCCTGGTCCTATGAAGATATGCCTGGCCTTGACACGGACATTGTGGTTCATCGCCTGCCGATCAAAGAAGGTAGCACTCCAGTCAAGCAGAAATTGCGGAGGAGTAGGCCCGATATGTCAAAAAAGATCAAAGACGAGGTTGAGAAACAATTCAATGCTGGCTTTCTGAGAGTTGTAAGTTATCCTCCTTGGATAGCTAACATCGTGCCTGTGCCTAAAAAAGACGGGAAAGTCAGAATGTGTGTAGACTACAGAGATCTGAACCAGGCAAGCCCCAAAAATGATTTCCCTTTACCTCACATCGATGTATTGGTTGACAATACTGCACAATGCAAGGTATTCTCCTTTATGGATGGGTTCTCAGGGTACAATCAAATCAAGATGGCAACCGAAGACATGGAAAAAACAACCTTCACAACACCCTGGGGAACCTTTTGTTACAAAGTAATGCCCTTTGGTTTAAAGAATGCGGGAGCTACATATCAGCGTGCAATGGTAGCTCTGTTCCATGATATGATTCATCAGGAGATAGAGGTTTATGTCGATGATATGATTGCAAAATCCAACACCGAAGAAGAACATCTGGGTCATCTGCACAAGCTGTTTGACATACTCAAGAAGTACAGGTTGCGACTAAATCCGAATAAGTGTACCTTTGGAGTAAGATCCGGTAAACTCTTAGGTTTCATCGTCAGTAGCAAAGGTATTGAGGTTGATCCTGCCAAGGTCAAAGCCATTCAAGAAATGCCTATACCCCGTACCGAGAAACAAGTCAGAGGATTCTTGGGACGTCTGAATTACATCGCCAGATTTATTGCCCATATGACTACTACTTGTGTGCCGATCTTCAAACTGTTGAAGAAAGATCAAGTGGAAAGATGGAATGACAAATGCCAGTTAGCCTTTGATAAGATCAAAGAGTATCTCCAAAAACCGCCAATCTTGTTACCACCTGTGGAAGGAAGACCTCTGATAATGTACCTAACAGTGTTAGAAGATTCAATGGGGTGTGTACTGGGGCAACATGACGAGTCCGGCCGAAAGGAGCATGCAATCTACTATCTTAGCAAAAAGTTTACCGATTGTGAAACAAGATACTCACTACTCGAGAAAACTTGTTGTGCTTTAGCATGGGCGGCTCGCCGACTAAGACAGTATATGCTAAACCATACCACTTTCCTGATCTCAAAATGGATCCTATCAAGTATGTGTTCGAAAAACCTGCTCTCTCTGGAAGAATAGCAAGATGGCAAATGATCTTAACAGAATATGACATCCAAAACACTTCACAAAAAGCAATCAAAGGAAGTGTGGTAGCTGATCATCTGGCTCATCAAGCAGTGGATGATTATCAAGCATTGAACTTTGACTCCCCAGATGAAGACATTATGCTAGTCACTGACTACAAACAACCAGGACCGGAAGAAGGACCCGAGCCGGGATCCCGATGGACTATGGTTTTTGATGGAGCTTCTAATGCACTTGGCAATGGCATCGGAGCTGTGATCATTTCCCCTGCAGGAGGTTATACACCATTCACTGCCAGATTATGCTACAACTGCACTAACAATATAGCCGAGTATGAAGCATGTATTCTGGGTCTCAAAGCTGCAATCGATCTAAGAATCAAGTTCCTTGAGGTCTACGGAGACTCGGCCCTGGTGATTTATCAAGTCAAAGAGGAATGGGACACGAAGCACCCGAATCTAATTCCATACAAAGAATATGTGCTGAGTTTCATTCCTTATTTCGAAGAAATCACTTTTGAACACATCCCGCGTGAAGAAAATCAACTAGCTGATGCCTTAGCTACCATGTCATCCATGTTCAAGGTCAGGTGGGACAATGAGGCGCCAATGATCACCATTTACAGACAAGATGAACCAGCCTATTGCAATGAGATCGATGCCGAAGGAACAGAAGAAAAACCATGGTTCCATGAAGAAAAAAGATATCTCGAAGCTCAGGAGTACCTTGAAGGGGCATCCATTAACGACAGAAAGTTTCTAAGAAGATTTGCTGCCAAATTCTTTCTAAGTAATGGAACCCTATACAAAGGCAACCATGACTCGACTTTACTTCGTTGTGTAAACAAGAAAGAAGCAGAACAGATTATGGAAGACATACACGATGGTGCCTTTGGTACTCATTCAAGTGGACATACAATGGCTAAAAAGATCCTAAGAGCAGGTTATTACTGGTCTACCATGGAGACAGACTGCCATCATCACTCCAGAACCTGTCACAAATGCCAGATATATGCCGACAAAGTACATGTACCTCCGGTTCTGTTAAACGTCCTGACGGCTCCTTGGCCTTTTGCAATGTGGGGTATTGATATGATTGGAGAAATCAAGCCTACTGCCTCCAACGGACATCGCTTTATCCTGGTCGCTATTGATTACTTCACAAAATGGGTAGAAGCAGCTTCATTTGCTTCAGTCACCAAGAATGTTGTGGCCCGGTTTATCAAGCACAATCTCATTTGTCGGTATGGCATCCCTGAAAGGATCATCACAGACAATGGCACAAATTTAAACAACAGAATGATTACTGAACTCTGCACACAATTCAAGATCAAACATCATAATTCCTCTCCATATCGACCAAAGATGAATGGCGCGGTGGAAGCTGCCAACAAGAACATCAAGAAAATCATACAGAAGATGACAGTAACCTACAAAGACTGGCATGAGATGTTACCTTTTGCTCTTCATGGTTATCGCACATCTGCGCGTACTTCAATTGGGGCAACTCCATTCTCCTTAGTCTACGGTATGGAGGCAGTTCTTCCAATTGAAATTCAGATTCCTTCCCTAAGGATTATGAAAGAAGCCGATCTAGATGAAGACGATTGGATTCAGACTCGATTGGACCAGATAAACTTGATTGATGAGAAGAGACTCGCAGCTATTTGTCATTGTCAGTTGTACCAAAAGCGTATGATCAAAGCTTTCAACAAGTCAAAAGTCAGGCATACCAAACCGGTGGCTTGGTTGTCAAACGCATCATCCTACCACAAGGTGACCCCAGGGGCAAGTGGACTCCCACTTATGAGGGACCGTTTGTAATCAAGAAAATATTCTCCGGCGGTGCCATGCTGCTTACCACTATGGATGGCAAGGATTTCCCACACCCTGTAAATGCGGACATAGTCAAAAAGTACTTCGCTTAAAGAAAAGCTCGCTAAGTTGAAAACCCAAAAGGGCAACTTAGGCAAAAATGAGCGTCTCGGTGGATTGAAAACCTGAAAAGGCGATCCAGGCAAAAATTAGAGACTAAATAATACTATCCCGGTAGGCTGAAAAACCTGAAAAGGCATCCTAGGCAAAAGTTAGGGAATAAAGCATACAACTATGTTCCGTTCAACTGCCTACTCACCTTCAAAGTTCAACACATCAAAAACACCGATCAGTCTAATTACTTTCTTCCAACAAGTGAGGGATGAGATGCTCAAAGACAGATTGGCAATAGCAGAATTGAAACCTGACTGGATCGTTTTCACATAGCTATTTCTCTCTATATATTTTTCAATGCTTTATGACAATTTCCTACTACTAGGATTTTTGTCTCCTTGTACTAATCAGCCCATCATGGCTCTTTTTCAAAATCAATACAGATCATGCTCAAAATCAATGTTTTCACTTTTTCTGTTTTGAATACGTAACCGTCCCAATGATAATTTTGAATGAACATGTGCATTTGAATATGATTGATGTTTACCAGAAAAACAGGAATAGCATTCAGGTAATGTCCCAATCATTTGGACATCATCCCGAAACCAGTATCAGAAGAAAAATCCCCAACAAAAATGCATTTCTCAGCAAATTCCTCAATGAGATTCGAGAAATCTTATTCCCCAGCAGGGCTGTTCCAGATTGCTATCCCCAGAAGGTGTGATCTCCACACCAGGATTTGGTCAGATAGTGTATCGGAGGATTATGCATCCTCTTCATTCCCATTTTAAAGGGCATCAAAGTCAGAGTTTTCAAATTACCTTTCATCCCCGAGCGGTAGTCAAAAATCCTTCAACAGAGCACCCTGGTTCTCAAAGAAGGTCCCCAGCCGAGTATACTCGAGCAAGACGAAAAAAACATCAATGATCACAATGCCTTCATTTATTTTCCCAACCAGAAGCTTGATACGCTCAAGACTGCATAAGTCATACATCATCATACATCATACATCATACATCATACATCATACATCATACATCATACATCATACATCATACGCATATTCATACACATCGTATAATGTTTCATGACAAACGCATACATAACATGCATATTTCTCTTTTAGTTCAAAAATCGCATACATTACATGCATCATGACATTGCATGTCACTAACTTGATTTTTTTCAGGTGGATGAATATCCTCAGCAAAGTTGTTCTCGATCACATACAGTGTTCCCCTGGATTCTATTCAGACGGACATTTCTCTTAGATATAATCCAGCCGAAGATTCATTATGAAGAGATCTCTCTTTCCAAATCACCTATCAACTCAAAAACAACCAACACAGATCTAAGTCGATACCTCAGACGGTTCCAGAACGATCTACCATCAAAGATCTAAAGCTGATACCTCAGACGGTTCCAGAACGATCTACCATCAAAGATCTAAAGCTGATACCTCAGACGGTTCCTTAATGATCTACCATCAAAGATCTAAAGCTGATACCTCAGACGGTTCCTTAATGATCTACCATCAAAGATCAAAAGCTGATACCTCAGACGGTTCCACAACGATCAACTTTCAAAATCTAAAGCAGAAAAACTTTGGACAGTTCCGTAACGATCATCCTCCTAGACTTAAAGCGGTAACCTCGGACGGTTCCGAAACAGTCAACGCAGAGGTTTTCAAATCCTTCATCAAGATATAATCAATGGATTCATTCTGGTGAACAAACCATCAATACATTTCCCAGATGGCATCTGAAAGCCCATCTCAGGTAATGTTTCAATCTGTCAACAACATTTCTCAGACAAACATTCAAAGACAAAATTCCAACATCTCTTCCGGTGGAGGTAAGTGCAAATTTTCAGGGCATTTAAAATATTCAATCATCTTCTACCTTCAGATTTCAAACAATCTCTTCAGGTTTAAGAAGATTGAATAGGGGCAACTGTTATACCCCAAAATTTGCCCGCATCTTTTTTCAAAAAAAGAAGGCAACAGACTTCTGTCTAAAAATTGAGAGTTTCATATAATCTTGGATTTTATTTCATAAATATCCTGATTTATGAATACTTGGTTTTTAGAATTTTTCTTATACGGTACTTTGGCTCGCTGTTGAATTCATTTTTACGCAAACGCCAAGTACTGTTTATTACTTCACACACGCTATTTATTTGGAGATTTATTTATAGATAAATAGTACTGACGCAATTGGTACAGAACTAAATCTTTTTGCAGGCGCAGAGTCCGGGGATTCAGACTGTACTGGTAACAAGTAAATTATTATTAACTTTTGTTTCCCACTAATTTTTGTACTATATTCTATTATTTTCAAAAATCTTTTCCTTTCTTTTCAAATCTCTTTCTTTCAAAATCAAATCCTAACTTTATTCTATACATCTCTTTTTCAAACCCTACCATAACACTTTCTTTCAAATCCTACTTCCACTCAAATTTTCCTTTTTGTACGGAATCACTTCATTCCCCAATGTCTCTATCCTTCTTTTCATTCTATAAATACCTCTCATTTTTTTCATAAAATCTCACATCAAATTCTAACTCATCTCTCATATTTCTACTTCATATTCATTCTCTCTTCTTCCCCGGCAAAAATGGCGAAGCGGATGGAAACGTGTTTTCTTATGGTCATCACCGTCGTGGTGGTAATCATGTCCTTCTTCTGTCTGCACAGTCCTGAAAAATGTGGACCTGGGTTGCTTACACTCCCAATCATCTATATGTTATTATTTGTAGCATGGGTTATTAATCGTCATTCTTAAAGTTTGTCGTATCTTTTATTTTTTAATAACGTACCGTTCACTCGTCGTACTGTTCATTATAGTATGCAATATTTGTACTGTCAGTATTAAATGTCGTACTATCTGTTGTACTGTAGTTTAATTATCCAGATAATATTTTGTGTGTTTTCTGCCAGTTAAATATTTATTTTTCTGTGCATTAAATGTTTTTCAAGGTTATTATAGATAATTTTGCTCGCATACAGTATATATTATTTATTTATTATGTCTGTGTTTTTCTAACCACTCATGTAAATAAATTTTCACCATTAACATAACAAAAAACAAAAGAAAAAAATTAACTTTAACTGTTGAATTTTCACCTTAACTGCTTCATTAATACCCGGACAGCCAGTTGACAGTCAAAATCGCTGACAGTGCAATTCTCCGTGTTTTGTACCATCAATCAAATCAATCTTTTGCATTGCAAAATTCCAAGATTTGTGTTCTAGAAGTCTTCTGAATATCACATGATTAGCAGAGACTCAACACTGCACAAAAATCACGTACGCTTAACTGTCTCCTACACAAACAGTCCTTGACTAGGGTTTTCTTGTTTTTTTCAGGAGAACAAGTTTTTGAGACCTCAAATGGATTTCATGGACCTCCATATATCTCAAAGTACAACCATACAAATTTTCAAACTTCAATTCACTCAGACACACAGTCAGCAGCTCAAACAGTCAACAGACGACCCGTTTGACCAGAAAAGTCAACAGACAGTCAAAAATGAAATTTTTTGTCAATATCCATATTTTGTCAAAAGATTCGTCATTTTATCATTGGCTGATCATAATTCATCAAGGAAAGATCAAAAATCAACAAAACCCTAAGTTTCAAAATTAGGGTTTTCTCCTAAAAAGTCAACTGAACTTTGACTGGTCATAACTCTCTCATCCTTCATCCAAAAAATTCAAACCAAAGCTCATTATGAAGGAAATTCAATTATATTTCAAATCCAATTGGTCCCATGGTCATTAGATTCACCATTTGAAAAATATGAACCAAGACATTACAGGTCATTTTCAAACTCAACAAAAAGTCACTTTTTTCAAAGGGACACACAAGGAGCATGGAAAATCATTTTGATATGAGACCAAAGACATTGGTTAGAGGACTCTCTGAGGTTTCTAAAAAGTACAAGAACTCCTTCATATGATAAAAATTGAGGGATTTATGCCTTGTTGAAGTTGACAATTTTTTGGGAAAATGCATGAAATCAACATTGATCAAAAATGTTTTTTTTTCAAAAGGGGCCAAGTTTTCATGATCCAAACTTGTTCCCCATAATGTGAAGGGCCTCCCACGACCAAGCCAAGGCCCATAGCATTTTTGCTTCTTTTTTGGTTTAATTTTATCACATTTAAGATTAAATTAAAAAAAGAAATGGAAGGATGATATTATGTAGCTTGGATATTAAGCTAAGGCCATCAAGAAGCATTCAACTCTGCCACAAGAAGATAGTACAGCAGAAGAGAGTGGAAAAATCAAGCCATGGTTGCTTGAATTCAAAGCTACATATATTATAATATTCAAGAATTCAACAAAATCATCAATGCTTCCTAGCTTAGTTTTTAAGCACTTTCTTTGCCTATAAATGAAGTAGTATACTTCATCATCAAAGGAGACACGAATTTAGGACCAGACATATGCTTGTACCATGCTTGTAATCACTTTAAATTTTCAAAGAAATTCAAAATTCGAATTCTGAATTTAAGCCATTTTCAATACAAAATAAACACTCAAACACAATCCTTGAACATCACTGAATCTATCCAGATCGATTGCAAACCTTGAAACACTCAGAATCATCCCCTAGAGCTCACGGTTTGTTCAAACCAAAACTGACACGAATTCAACCATACATGCATGTTTAGCACAATGTAAATGCATATTTATGTTTAGATAGGTGCTCTGAACGTTTCTGGAAACTTAATTGAAGTTTGAACACGTATCAACAAAGATACCATTTTAGGGTTTTTGAACTTTATTTTAGGGTTTTTAGTTAGAGTCAAAATTAGACCAAATTAAAGGCATGGTTGAACTCAGTAGATCATGACGAGTCAAATGAATAGGTCGCGAAAAATTTCTATGCATGTTTACACCTATTCGCTATTTTGCAGGGATAAGCTTCATCTATTACAGCGCTTCTAGGCAAAAAAACGCTGTTAAAAGGGGTGGCGAGAGGTTGAAGACGATGATGTGTCCTCACCTGAGTGGCTGAGAGGCGCGCGTTTTAAAATTTTAAAATCTCTAATCCAGTGCTTTGCAGGTCTATTACACGCCATATGTCCTCGTTCCAACCACGATCAGATCATGCCAGCTACACATCTAATGCATCAAAATGCGCCACTGTATCATAGACCTCATTTAATTACCACACATGATCATTGTTTTATATATTTTCTATTTTATTTTATTTTCTTTACAAAATTAATTTAAAATAGTTTCAAAAATCAAAAAACTATAATAAAAATATTTTTAGGCTTCTAAAATAATCTATTATTTTTTGGACATAAAATATTTTATTTTTTCTTAAATATTAAAATATTTTGCTTAATTAATTAGTATATTTATATATTTGCTTTTTAATTATCTCAACCAATAAAACAAATTGTTCTTTATATTAAATATAGTTTATATATTATAGGCTAATTTTGTACATATTTAGAATATTTTTCTCTTTAAGTTTTAATTATTTATGTAATTATTTGCATAATTATGTTAATATAACTTAATAATTTTCAAAACAACTTCAAAAATCCAAAAAAAAAATAGTTTTATTTTAAAATTGATTGACAAGCATTTTGAACATATTTTAAACTTAATTTTTAGGTTTAAATTTTATTTCTACCTTTTTCTCATTTTAATTAAATTAATCATGCATTAATTCTAATTAAAATCAATCATCAAAAAATCCAAAAATATTTCTTTTATTTCCTTGCAATTTAAATTCCTAGATCAAGTGTATAGGTTGTCAAATTCATGTAAATAGCGTAGTTTACATTTCCCGCACAATCGATGTAATAGCGTAGATTTACTTTCCGCATTTTACATTTCCGCATTTTAATTCCAGTACATATAAAATTGCGTGTATGTCAAAGATAAAAAAATTGAAGCGTTAGGTCACTAACTTCAAAGATAAAATATCTGAATCAAAACACAATCACACTTGCACCTCTTAGGGTAATCCCTCTTTTACTCTTTTCAAAATCAAAATCAAATTCTACTGTTTCAAATGCAAAATCGAACTTTCGTTTACATCCGGTGAAAGGAGAATTTTCTAAAGGAAATAGGAAAAGACCTTATAACTTAGGGTAGACCTCCTAATTTGCTTGCTCAAATCAAAACAAACAAATGTCTCATATATCATTGTTTTTCAAAATAAAAACTTTCAAAAAAGACAATACTTGGTATATATCCAAACAAGGATCATTACGAAGTTAACGTTCTTTTTTTCAAAACATCTTTCGAAAGATAAAACACTTTGTACACATCCGCACAAGGATCATTACAAAGTCAATTTACAAAAGTATTTGAAACCACATACAAGCATTTCAAGGCAAGAGAAAAGTGATTCAAAACAAGTGAGCTAAGCAAATTAAAGAGCCCATGGATAACCATGGATACAAAGGGTGCTAATACCTTCCCTTTGTATAACCTACCCCCTTACCCAGAATTTCTTAAAGGTCTTTTTGTGTTTCTTTTATAAACCTTTCCTTAATTGGATAAAATAAAAGTCGGTGGCGACTCTCTGATTTTCAAAAACATAAAAGCAAAAAGAGAAGAGTGTCAGTTCGTGTATCTCTCCGCGAGAGGTACGGTAAAAAACCGAGGGCGACAGCTTGCTTGAATCCATAATAACCAGAACTTAGGGCTTAGTAACTGAATTCTTTGATCAGACCAAACGAATAGTTTTCGGTGTAATCTGAGGGATTCAGGGTGCGGTTTTAGGTTAGTTTGGTGAAGATGGGGCATTGATCCAAGGTGCATAAGAGGCGGCGATGGCGGTGGTGTTTCCGCCGGTAATCGCGTCTGAGAGAAGGAGACGAGAGTGAGAGAGCTCGAGAATGTGAATCGTCGTACCAAATAACCCTAATCCCATCCCCAATTCATTATTCTTTTTTTTTAATTTCCCTTTTTCTTACGAAAAATGACAAAAATCTGGATCAGTATCAATAAGCTTTGGACCTATACATTCATCAAAGCCCAGTTTTTCTGTTACAAATATTTTTGAATAAAAAAGACTATGGGCCTGATCACCATCTGCACCTCCCATTGGCCCATACGCCCATTTTTTTGTATACTGAAGAAACATGAACAAAAAAACAAATCCCTAGGCCTCTTGTGTTAGGCCTGCGCCTTCACTGACTGCACCATTATTTTCAGTTTCACACCCTCCTGAGCCCATGTTTAGTTGATAGTTTTTTAGGTTTTTCTACATAGTTTTTTTATTTCTTTTTTAGGTAATAAAATGAAACCTCATCTAAAATACCATTAGAATTGTGTTATATTTTTAGGTGATTTTTTGAGAGTCTAATTCTTAGTCTTTTAGAAATTTTCCACATAAATAACTCATAAAAATAGTAGTTTTTTTAGGTTATTTTTTGCACTAATGCTTGAATAGTTTCCTTTATGTTTTTGTACCATTTACATGCTATTTTTTGTATAATTGTTGTGTGATTTTGCTACTTGTTTTTTGGCCATATTTTTGGCCTATCTTGTTAATACTATTTTAATGCTCCTTTTAGAATCTATCACATCATAACTTTAGAATAGACTCCCTTGTACATAATAACTCTAGGCTTAGAAATTAGGCTAGTCTCCCCCTTTTCATTTCTTTTTCTTTTACAACATTAAAACATCTAATAAATATCAAAATAAAATCCCTCTAAAAAATACAAAGAAAATACTTAAAAAACATTAATAAAAAAGTGAAAATCATTAAAAAGGGAATGGAAGCTTGAATCTCCCTTGCTTAAGGGAATCATTCGAGTGCTTGGATCTCCCTTGCTTTAGGGAACCATTCGAGCGTAAGTTCCCAATTTCTAAAAAACACCAACCAAGGAGTAACTCGAGTTTCCCTTGCTTAAGGGATTTCCTTGAAACACTCAAACTCTCTCTCTCTTCTCTCTTTCTTAAGGGCAATGTTATTTCCGCTCGAATGCATTGTAGGCCGTCCCCTTATGCAAGAGCGCGAACGTTAACTCCGCCCAACTAAAAAACACAAAACAAACAGAAAATCTTGAGCCGAACTACGGCGCTCTGATTCCTGAAAAGGATACGTAGGCATCAAGTCGCGGGGCTTGAACGAGCACATTATAAATAATTCCTTCTTTTCTCGGTATTTCTTTTTGCATTCATTCGCATGTAGGCATAAACATAGATACACCCTTTAGATATAAACAAACATAGGTGGATACCATCGAGTACGATGGGCGCGAGGGATGCTAATACCTTCCCCTTGCGTAACCGACTCCCGTACCTAGATTCTCTGGTTGCAAGACCCTGTTCCTTCCTTTGCTAGGTTTTCTGATATTTCTTTCCCTTATGGGATAAATATATTGGTGGAGACTCTGTTCATTTTTCGCGAGCGTGCGACAGCTGGCGACTCTGCTGGGGATGTTGATAGACCTGTGCTGGTCCATACTTAGCGAGTCGATCCTAACCTTTGTTTGTTTCGTTCATTGGGTGTTTCTTTGTTTATTTATATGTTTACATCTTGTATATATGTTTGCATATCATGTTTACTTTCCGCATGCATCTGGACTATATTATGGGTCCCCGTGGGGGCCACATTTTTTTCTGCTTTGTTTTGTAGGTGGGGGGTTTGTGTGAGGTAAAAGGCCCACTACCCAGGCCAGTGACACCTAGGATTAGCGTGGATGCTCATGTTGACTCCCGTAGCGCTTGCTATGATCGAGCTTGACATGGGGTACCACAACTGGGCGAGGTTCTTTCATGGAACACCGTGTCTGGCACGCTTGTTTCCTCAAACACTTTGTACCCCGTGGGAACTGTAGACCCTAGTGACCATTAGGGACCACCTGTCCGTGTCTAGAATACATACCTGTGAGATTGGGGTGGGACAGGAAATCTTGACTCCTACATACCATTGGCTCTTCATATTTGAGGTCGGGCCTTTATTTGGTCTATTCTCATGGTGCTTGATATTATGGTATTCCAAAAAGGCGCCGGACCTTTGATCCTGTGACATTTGACTTATACAGAGGTTTTACATTAGTTATTCAGAGGATTGTACAGTGGTTACTAAGATTAAATGGACCTTGATCCCATGCTTTTGCATTGCATAACATCATTGCTTTATCCACTTCATTTGTGGGGGATCCTAAAGTCTATTTCCACAAAAAAAAAAGAAAAAAATAGAAAAAAGAAAAGATATTCTATACAAAATAAAGCTTTGATTTCAAAGGATAAAAGAGAAATTAAAGTGTGTGAAAAGACTTTAAGATCTCTCATAAAGGAAACATGCATTCATACTATCATGCATTTCATGGCTCTTTTAGAGATTTATTGGACCCTTTGTATTCAAATTTTGACTTCAACAACACAATTGACTTCTCACCGTTACGTGCTCAAATGTTGATATTGGAACAACTCTGTGGGTTTTAAATAAGATGAGAACAGAAATGGAGACTGACATGAATCAGTGTATGGAGGTTATTCAAGCGTTTTCTCTTTGACAAGAAGAATTGAAACGAGTTCCTCCTAGGCCAAATGCAAATGTTGATCTCACCCATGAGAAGGTCTTATGTATCAGAATGTTTGAAATAATGTTGAGATTCCTATTCTTGGTAAAGAGAATTCACATCATTGAAGTCTGCAAGTTTCCAATTATTGAAATTGACAAAAGGTTCCACCTCTTGGAGAAAAGATTGAAAGCCATAAAAAGTCGTGATGCCACTGATTCAGATGTTGTTGGTTTGTGCCTAATGCCTGATATCAAGAAATGCAAGGATCACCCACTCTCACTCCTAATGATGGATATTGAAGCTAAATTGGTAATCATCTCCTGTACATGTGTGGAAGTTGCTTGGGGCTCCCGATCGAGGGATAAGCAAGACGTATTCTTATCTTGTGCTTCGCACCACTTGCATTGCTCGAATCCCTTAAAGCACTACAAATTCCTAGGTGATTTCGTCAGAATCTTCTTCCAAGTGGTAATCAAGAGTGTTCTACACAACGCTTCTCTTTCTCAAGGTTTTGCTTCATACCCCAGTTGCCTCTTCTCAGAATTTCCCTCTCACTGGCCTTCGTTTGTTAACAGAGACAAGAGGAATATGAGAAATAAATTGATGTGATTCTATTGCCTTGTGCCCATTCGCTTCCCTGTTTGTTGGAATTTCAATTGGTTAAGATTCGAGTATTGGGTCTTCTCCACCACAAATAGATCTCCTCAATTTGATGACCATACAAGGTTCTTTCCATTTATGATGGCGAATACTACTCTAGCAAAATCTATGCTTGGGGCTCCCGATTGAGGGATAAGCAAGACATACTCTTATCTTGAGCATTGCATCACTCGCATTGCTCGAATCCTTAAAGTAAGGAAAAAATTTACAACACTTGGGTATCTTTGTTGGAGTTCTCTTTTGAAGTAATCTGAAGTGTTTGGAAGGAACCCATGATAATTCTAAGTGACTACCATGCTGGAGCATAAAGCCATTCAACTGAGGATTATGTGTCGTTCACTCCAAGAGATTCATGCATAAATTGAAGTCCCTATGAGGTCTCAAAACTGCAAGAAGTATTCAAGAGCAATAAGTCCAGACGGAGTCAAGTCTCCTCAACAATGGCATCCGTTCAGTTCTTCATTGCATTCTCATTCGTAACATTTCATTGTTTGTTTAAGCATTTATAGCATGTAAAAACTTGTTAATTTCTGAATGAAAATCATAATACACTATTTATGTTTGTCTTGAAGTAATCCATTCGTTATCACTCATAAAATGTTTTTGGCATTACGATACCAACTTTACTAATTGCTTGCTTAGGCAAAAAGCTGAGGGAGAATGATGAAAAATAAAATGCAAATTCTCTAATCGTGTGTTTTTAAATAAAACCCTACTGAGGATGTACAGGCATTATTTCAAATCCCCAAACACCGGAGATATAAGGGAGATAGACCCTCGTCAACCCCTTTGAGCCTTGAAGTAGGAGTTCTTTTCTAAATCATTAAAACCCTTATTTTGACCTTGGGGCAGGGTAGTGTTCATTTAACTTAATCGAGTGTTCAAAACTCACCAAAAGGGTATGCATCTAAGGATACAACAATGGTTATCCTTCAAAAGGTTGAGGAATGTCAAAACTGCAATGATTATCCTTATTCCATCAAGAGTTCAAAAGATGACGACACCACAATGGTAATCTTTCACTAAATCAAAGAAGTAAGGTAATTGCAATCACCTCCAACGAATCAAAGACAATGCGAGGTCACACGGCTTGTTCGAAAAAATATATGGCAAAAAATAATAAGAAAAAAAATGGCAAAAGAAGCATGAGAAAAAAGATGATGGAATTGCCAAGCGAGAACAAGTCGTGTGATAATGAATCAGAAGAACCAAAGGTGAGCGACCGCCATGTCCAGAAGCTTCATTGATTCCTCAATCATTCCAAAACCCTTGTGAGGACGGAACACTCATGTCGAGTTAATTGAACCTACGAATGGAGAACATCACGAAGGGGGTGGGTACCAAATAATTTTGAGCCTAAGAATCCTTTGTTTCCTGAAAACCGTGAACCCGACCAAGTTACAGCCCTTAAAAGTCCTAATTGAAGTAGGGTTATTTTGAAAGCGCACTCCTATGAGATAGCGTTTAACTGATTCCCAGTGAAGTGAAACTCATATCCATGTTGGTATTGTACGTTTGCTTTGTTTTCCATATGCAAAAATCGAGGTTGTGTCAGCTAGTGATTCAGTCACAAGAGGTCGCAACCTCATTTCATAAAAAGTTTTAAAACTTCAAGACTAACATAGGCTTTGCATTAGAATTATCATTCTTGGAATTAGCCTTATTTTGCATGCAAAATGTTTGCTTAACATCAAGGAAATTGTCAAGGATGAGAATCGGTAAAGAGCTTGATCATGTCACAGTAGCAAGACTTAAGAACTCCATGGAGTGAAAATCCAATCATTTCATAAGACTGATTACCAAGGGGCAAGTTGCCTGAAAACTTCGTGGGGCATGAACAGTTAATGCTGTCTTTGATTACCCTGAGGGGAAGAGTTTGAAGACTCTATTGAGAGTGGTAAAGTTCTTCCCATGTTTGTTTGACTCCAAAACAAAGAAAGCCTTGAGGATTCTAGTAAGATGTACCTAATCAGGGGCAATTGAATCGAGGTTTGACCTCTCAAATTCAGCATATCTGGGGCAATCACGTCGAGGAATCTCTCCTATGTTCAACCAATCTAGGGCAGTTACGTCGAGATTTGGTAAATCTCTCCAAGGATCCTTTGGGGCAAATTCCTCCATAAGTCACGAAGCTTGGGGCACAATTCTGAGTTTTTTGTCGCTCCATGACCATAGGAGTTTATTTCTCCTAGAAATTTGGTCTCTCCCCAAGCACATGAGTTTATTTCTCCTGAGAGTTGTTCCATTTCTCCAACCTGATGCCCTTATTCGGATAATCCCCAACATGGTGAATTGAGGGAATCTCCTCAAGTTGAAAATCTTCCAAGCAGTGGCACATGGTGAGAAGTCCAAAGTCATTCTACGTTCTGGAAGGCAACAACAAGAGTGTGCTCTTACAAGTCAAAGTCCAATATCTTTTGGCACCTCCACATGGTCTTTACCTCACTAATGCCTTTATTTGGCATCCTGCATATAGTGTTCACTGCATATAACATTGCATCCTCAAAAGCGTAGCATATCCGTCAAAGCGGATCATTACGCCATAGAAAAATTCAAACATGCATACAGCGCATAAGCCAGATAATACAAACCAGCATTCAATCAAGACAACGATACTCCCCCACATAAAAAAAAATTTCCTTACAAACTCCGATTGATATCTACTACTACATTACAAATATCCTCCAGCTGTGGTGCCGATACTTGGTGTCCTCAATCCCCAAAAGAAGTCTCGTTTCTTCTCTCCAGTATGGATTGGACACAATGTCTTTCTTCGTCAGAATCGTTGTCTCCGAGGATATTTCCCATGTGCTGCGTGCAGATTAGAGCGTGAATGAGGGTGGGTTTCAACCCATCTCATTTTTCAATCATTTGAATAAACATACTTGGTGTGTGGCAATTCGAACGATTGCCGCTCCGAAGAGTTACACCCCGCCTTTTGGCCTGAGGAATTAATGTAATTCTTATGCTTCGTAAGCACCGATATCCCTGTAATCCCAAGTGGTTACTGTCATCTTATTGTCGAGTCTAGTCGTCACTAGTCTCTGTGGTTATTTTCCCTCATGCGAACAAAATTTTCAGGTCCAACCCCCGTGTTGTGAATCATTTGCCTTCCGTCCTGGTAAACCATTTCAAGATCAATTCCCTATCCCCAGTATGTCCATCTACCAAGCTTCAACACTCGTCTGTGTTATTCCTTCGATACTCGTCTGTATCTCCCTTCAATGCTCGTCTGTATTGATTCAAACACTCGTCTGTGTTATTCCTTCGATACTCGTTTGTATTGAGTCAAACACTCGTCTGTGTTATTCTTTTAATACTCGTCTGTATCTTCTTTCGATACTCGTCCATATTGATTCAAACACTCGTCTGTGTTTTTCTCTTTAATACTCGTATGTATTTTCTTTCGACACTCGTTGTCATACCCTAATTTTTGACCCCCCTGAGATGACATATCTTCAGGATTTTCATCAAGTCAAAGTAAGTACCCAGGGCAGTCTGGCATTCAATCGAGGGTGTTCAAAGACAAGAAAACTCAGGCAAAGGATCAATCAATAGAGGGATTAGTCTCTAATACAATCATAAGACTCAAAAGCTTCATTATTTCACCTATGATTGATTAGACACCCAGTCATCTAAGTACAGAATTACTCAGATCAACAGACTAGGGTTTGGAGCCTATCAAGGACTAAAATCAGGGATCACCTTTGGGAAACCCTAAAAAGCCCCAGGGAACCATTCAAAGACATCAATCATCTTCAAATAACTCATATGACAAGATCCACTGGACATTACACCTCAGTTCAAAGTCTACAGTCATCATTGTCCTCTGGTCGACAATTAGGGTTTTTGACCTAATTCACCAAGATAGTTGACTTTTAATCAGGGCATGGATCCAAAACTCAAGACATGATTCAAGAGTCTCTACTACCTCAATATAATCCATTTACATCATTCATTTGAGGAGAAGATCTTGATTCTACACAAAAGTCCAAAATCTCACCTTACTAGGAAAAAGTCAACTGTATGGGATCACCATTGACTTTTGGAATTTTTGGTCAAACCATGACTTTTAAGGATCAATATCATCAATATATGGATAATGAAGTCATTTGACCAAAGAAATTCAAAGAAATTCATCAAGGAGCAAAAAGTCGGGAATTAGGGTTTTTTAAGGCATGGTGAGAACTCAAAATTTCACCTACACAACTCAAAAAAACTTCCAACATGAAAGTTGTAGATCTTGCAAAATAAAACAACATCTTACAACGGAACTTTTTTTCAAAAGATCAATCATTTAAGAGTTTTGGAAATTTTGGAGTTTTAGGTCATAAACACTTAGAAATTTTTCTAAGTGTTTTAACCTAGTTTTCTTCCAACTTTGGCCTCGTTTTTCACAAATTTGCCAACGGATTCTGAAGAAACTCCAAACTAATGATTTGAAGTAGATGTTTAGGGCTTTCCAAATTGTGTTCAACCTTCTCCAAATTCAATTTGAGCTAGGAGTTATGCTTGTTCAAAGTTGGCCTCATGAAGTAAAATTATAGGTCATGTACAATTTGAAACTTTGCAATTTTGTGCATTTTGCTTCACTAAGTGATGCTACACGACCTCTAATGCATCTGAAACCATACCATACATCAATTTCCATCATTGCATAAGGATTAGAGAAGATTCCCAAAAACAAAGGCATGTGATTATGTAATGATTGCATTTTTGAATTTATGACAAATTGGTGATTCATCAAAGGAATCTTCTCCCAACCAATTGGAGCTCATTTCTGCAGCCATTTGGTCCCTTAAGATCAAGCAAAACCGATGGCTAGGGAGTGGTATCAAAGAGCTCATCATTGCACTTGGAATATTCTTTGAATTCCTTCATGGCTAAGAAACCAAACTCACTACACTAAGCAAGCTTACTATGATCAATTGCTCTGAACCAATTGCCTATAAATAGAGGCCTCTTTCTCATTCAGAAACCACACCAAAGCAACAAAATTCTTGCTTTCTCTCTTCTTTCTTCATACTTAAGGTTTTCAAAGGTTCTTTGGCAAGAAGACTCGGATTCTTCAAACCAAAGCTCTTCCTTTGGAATTAAGTATTCAAACACATTAGGGAAGTCATTTAGAGGTGATCCAGACCTCTGAAACACTTCTGTAAGTGAAGAATCATCATCTTCACCTCTCACTTGGAGCTGTTGCAGATGGAGGTCCATAGAGTAATTCAGGAGGTTTCAAGCCAAGCCAATCATCCAGGCACACTCCTCAGGTCATAGTGAAGCTAACCAGATGGTTGCAGCTCGTCTGTAACTCCAAATTCAACAACCTCCATGTCTACTTGAAGCTCAAATTGAAGGAGGTCCATAGAGCAATTCAGGAGGATTCAAGCTCCAATAAGCATTCAGTTAGCATCATTGAGTCTCAAGGAAGCTATTGAGATCATTCATTCAAGTCCAGGTGTTCTCCATCACCCTCACGACCTCCATTTTCAGAGGTAAGTCTCTGAACCTCACCTCTTTAATTTAAGCACTCTTTGAGTTAAAGCTCGATTCTATCTTGTTTAGCATCATCAGAGGATTGAAAACCCTCTATCATCTTTCATTTATTCATCTTGTTTGTCATTTAATTTCAAATTTAGGGTTCATGTGTTCTTAGAGTTTTCTGAGAAATTAGGTAGCTATAGTTCATATAAATAAATGTTAGTTACATATCTGGATTCGTGAGGAAATTTAGAACAAGATTGATGTTTACATCATGTCATTTAGTTGAGAAACCAGAGAGTTAGGATTTTGAGAATTCTTGAGCTCGAGGAAGAAGATGACTATGGCCATGGCGCGCAAAATTTAAATCTGGGGCCAAAGTTTATTTTATTTTGAATGGAAGTTGTTTTATAAACGACTAAATCGTTACAGCCCAGTGGTAAAGAGTGTTTGTGTGTTGCGCGTGTCCAAAGTCTGGGGTTCGAATCCCCCTCGCCCCAGACTTTTTGATTCTTTTATTTTTCAATGATTTATCACTTGTTTTGAAACATAACCAATTGAGTGAGAGTTATTATCACCAAGCGCGCGTTGGCTCAGTGGTGTTGTTTTGGGCTGGTGACTTCAAGGGCGTGGGTTCAAATCCTCCAAGGGCCAAAAACTATTTTTTAACACATAATTTCTTTTATTTTCTTCACAACTTCACATGAATAATTCACCTATCAAATTAAATCATTTTCACTTCATTTTTCACACACTTGTCATTTAATATATCTATTTTGTAAATAATAAAAAAAATCATAAAAATATTATTTATTTCATGTGTTTTAATTAGGTTTAAAATAGTATGTTTTAAGTGTTTTCTTAAATACTTTAAATGTATATATTCACTTTATTTTAACCTAATCATTTTGTAAATAAGTTTATGATAAAACCCTAATTGTTTAGGTCTTAATTAGTTAAAAATCTTTATTTTTACCTTAATTAAGTTGACTTTTGTCAATTTTCAAAGCTGTTTTCAATCTCCGAATAAATCAAATGATTAGGGTTTTCAAACAACAAAACCTTGTATCATTCCAAATCATTTTCAAATTGCTTTTACACCAGTACTGTAAAGTACTGGGCCTCTAATAGAGTGTAAGTCCCAAACACCTTCTCTTCTTAGCTTGTTTTCAAAACTGTATTTTCAAAATCTTCTTTCTGTTTTCAAAACATTCTTCTGGTATTTGAAGGGCATTATTCCCGGTGAAACTCTTCAGATACCTATGTGACCTTTGTCCATCTTCACTTCT
Organism: Vicia villosa; assembly: GCF_029867415.1. NCBI lineage: Eukaryota > Viridiplantae > Streptophyta > Magnoliopsida > Fabales > Fabaceae > Vicia > Vicia villosa. The sequence goes on along the minus strand of NC_081182.1, from coordinate 151,925,931 downwards.
TCTGTTTTCAAAAACCATTAACTGTTTATTATATATATTCAACTGTTATCAACAAAACAACAAAAATACTGTTAAAGCTCTGTACATACTTCTTCAATGGCCTCCACTCCATCCAGTTTAGGCTTTACAAGCTTTCAATTTACAGTCTTTATTTAAATTACTGTCAAATATAAATTGTGCATATATATTAGTTTAGAACTACGTTTGAGTATAAACCTTAGGACAGTTAAACTATATATATATATATATTATAGGAATATGACCTAGGATTGAGAATGTCTTCCCGGTGAAGGCTCTTTCCTAATTAGCGATCTGTAGTTCAAACCACCAAGATGAATTATTCCCGGTGAAACATCTTGGCAAAAACCTTAGAATCCAAAAATATAGGACACATCCACCCAAAGAGGAATTATTCCCGGTGAAACCTCTTACCCATTTGCTTAGAGCCAAAATAAGTTCAAAACTACATAGCTTTCTCTTGGGCTTTGTACAAGGACCCACAGGCTTCTTAAAAGCATTTCCAGCTTCCTCTTGAGCTTGTATACAAGGACCCATCAGGTTTCTTATAAACATAGGAACAGGTCTTTAGTCACCTTTTAGCCTACCCTGGTGAGTTTCTTCCAATTTAAACCAGACTTTAAACAAGCTAAGTTTGTCTCAATTTTGCATTGAGTACACCTTTTGGAATGAGAGACATGGACAGTCTCTGTCACCCTTATCTTCATCAATCTTCCTTAGCAAAGTCTAGGATCTATGTTTATTTTCTCCTCAGCATGAGTCAGCCTTCATCTTGGGCTTTAAACAAGAAGTCTCCACTAGATAATCTTTCTGCCAATCATTTCAATAAAAACCCCTGGAAAGGGTCAGCCTCCAAATCAATCCATCATTTCAATAAAATTCCCTGGAAAGGGTTAGCCTCCAAAGTCAATTAATAAAAATGTCAAAAAATAAAGATTCATTTCTCTTAGGAGATAATTTCCCCAAAAGAGTCAAAACCCCTGGAAAGGGTCAGCCTCCAAAAAAACATGATAAAGTCAGTCTTTTACCAAATAATTTCTCCAGCTGAGTCAAAATCCCTGGAAAGGGTTAGCTTCCAAAAAAAAACAGTCTTTCAATAAATAAAATCTCCTCAGTAGAGTCAAAACCAACAAAAATAGTTAGCCTCAACCTTGGGCTTCATACAAGGCACCAAACAATAAAACTCCCCTGTCAAGAGTCAGCCTCAACCTTGGGCATTGTACAAGGCAGATAATAGAGTCTCCCCAGTGAGTTCTTCATCACTCAGTAGCCACAACCTTGGGCTTTGTACAAGGCAGATAAACCATATTTTCATGTGTCAAAGATTCCTAACACCTAGGATCTTTTCCCCATAGAGTCATCCATACTCAGTTTATTTAAGAGTCTGCCACAACCTTGGGCTTTGTACAAGGCAGAAAATAATGTTTTCCCTAGCTAGAGTCAGCCACAACCTTGGGCTTTGTACAAGGCACACAAAATAGAGTCATTCATAGTCTCAAAAATTCAGTTATCCTCAGCAGTTAGCCACAACCTTGGGCTTTGTACAAGGCACACAAATAGAGTCTCCCTAAATAGAGTCAGCCTCAATTCTGGGCTTTGTACAGAACACAAAAATACCCTGTAATTAATCCCCAGTGGAGTCATCTCCCAGAGTCAATAATATTAATAAATCAATCAAAAAGCCTCAAGCTTGGGCCTCATACAAGCCAGCTAAAGTCAAATCTTTTATACAGTAGATAGACATAGCTTATCTCTATAGAGAGATATTTTTACTACTCTACCACATTCAAACAAACAAACATTTCAATTTCAATTTCAATCAAAGTCTCCCATTTAGGACTCTGAAAGACATGCTCTGGCACATCCCCAGACTTGTACACTTTCCCTAATTTGGACGAGCATCTTTCTTTCATTTAAGAGGCATCTGACTGGCATACTTGCACACACAAGTAAGGTCCCCCTCTTGAATGAAATGAATCCAGTTATTCTGTCACTCCTTTAAATGTTTGTGGTAGAATAGTACAAATACCTCTCTGTAAAGATGATTTCATGTCTCTTTACTGTAAATAGAGATTAAATTCAAAGCTTCAACCTTGAGCTTCAAGCAAGGCACCAAAAACAAGTAATTTCCCTAGTTAGTTTCCCGAACTACATTAAGCTCTGACTTCCACTAGGGATATGTAGGCATGAGGTTCACAAGGAATCTCAGCGAGCTAATAAAATACCAAAAATAGTCAGTCTGTCTGTCTTTCCAATCAATTCAATTCTCTCTCCTAACACAAAGGAGAAATTTTCCCAATCATTAGCAGCAAACACAATCACAATGACACAGAGAAGGTTCCTGTAGAGTACTACAGATATGTAGGGTGTTTAAACACTTCCCTATGTATAACCGACCTCCCGGACTCCAGAATTTCTAGTCTAGGTGAAATCCCCACACTTAGCAAACTCCTAGGGTTTAGTTGAGATCTTTTTTTCCCTTTCCTACTCGTAGGACCAATAAGAAAGTTCGTGTGATATCGTAGGAAGAACTGAAATAAAATTCATCCCACCACGGGCGCATTCTCCTTCCAAATTTCGCGTGAAGGGTTTAGCGTGCCGTCCTCCCAAGTGAAACGGGGAGGTAAAGAAAACGACACCACAGTAAAAATGGCGACTCTGCTGGGGATATAAGTGTTAAAAACCTTGGTTTTTCATCCAAACCAATGGTTGACCTGTTGCTGGTCCAGCCCCAATGAGGAATTAGGGATGCCAAATTCCCCCTCAAACAAGAGAGGTCCTGCCTAACCTCTGTGTCATATCATGTGATTGTTGCATATATATTTGTTTACTTTGTTTATTCTGTATCGGGAAAGGGCTTGATTCCCCCTTGTGGTGAGAAATCCTATACCCGGATTTGAGTGCAACATAAGATAGGATGGAGGATGTCTTCCCGGTGAAGGCCCTCTAATCTTGGTTTCCAAGTCTACTCTTGGGATTTGCCTGGCTGGTTGTGATTAACTGCGCCACTGCATTCCGAGACTGATTTGTACCAGGAGGACCTAGAAACACATTAACCCCACTTAAAGCCTTTTTTTAGGACGTAGAGCGGTGATTACGGAAGTAATTGTCACGCAGATACTACACTCAGAGAAAACTCTCTTATAGATACCAATCAACGTATCTTTAAGGTTGAGCAAAAACTCTGAGACCCCTAGAACCCGTTCTACAGGTACAAAAATCCTTAACCTTAGTTTACCATTGGGGCGGGGATTGCGTTTGGACTTCATGACCACTATACCCTTCAACGCCATGTTTGTTTAAAACTCTTGTGTGTGCATTCATGCATTCATGCATCATTCATTAATAAACAACTAAAAACAAAAGGAGTCTTTTTCGAGTCGTTTTTCAAGGAAACTAAATAACGAACGTTTTGAACTTCATAGGAAGAGAGAAACGGAGAAAGGACTTAAGGATCTATACCATGGATTATGGGAGAAAGAGAGCTAGGAAATACACCTTCAAGATTCCCCAGGTCGAGGAACTGGGAAAGCTCGGAAAACTGGTGGTCAACCCCCAGGCTTTCAAGGAGAAGTATGGAAAACTTCTGCCTTTGCTCAATACCAACATTGTGGATGGGATCCTTCCCACATTGGTGCAGTTTTACGATCCAACGTATCACTGCTTCACCTTTCCAGATTATCAGCTCATGCCTACGTTAGAGGAGTACTCTCGTCTGATTGGAATACCCGTGTACGCGCAAGATCCGTACTCCGGTTTGGAAAAGAATCCTGACGACATTATCATTGCTGCAACTACTCCTTTGAACGTAGTCGACATCAGAACTCATATGGTGAGTAGAGGAGGAATTCAAGGATTGCCCTCCAAATTCCTGTTTGATCAAGCTCGGTACTTCGTCAGCATCCAAGATATGAGCGCTTTTGATGCTCGTCTGTGTCTTTCCTCAATACTCGTCTGTATTTGTCCAAACACTCGTCTGTGTTATTCTTTTTTATGCTCGTCTGTATCTCCCTTTAATACTCGTCTGTATTTGTTTAAACACTCGTCTGTGATATTATTTCGATACTCGTTTGATGATCCAAGCGCTCGTATGTGCTATTATTTTAATACTTGTTTGTTTCTTTCGATACTCGTCTATATTGGTCCAAACACTCGTCTGTGTTTCTCTTTTGATGCTCGTCTGTGTCCTTCTTCGACACTCGTCTGTGTTATCTTATCTCTCTGTCAAGTCTATATCTTTCAATTACTGTTCCATGTAACAACCATTCTCTTTGAGAACCTTGTATTGGCACCGCTACCACATTACAAGCTGCCCCCATTCAAATCCAATTACTCACTGTAAATTTTTTCACCAGAAAAACAAAATTGTCTTTCCACAGCATATATCAAAACAAAAAAAAATAAAGATAACACTTACATCATCTTCTCTTCAGGACAAATTTCAGGTCTTGGTATTTAACTGTCTTCTACCTTGGATGTTCGAAAGGCTGACGCCAATCTCACCTTCAGGTTTAAGACGATTAACTAGGGGCAGCTGTCATACCCCAAATTTGTCCTACCCTTTACTTTTATCTGGCTTATGTTTCCCATTCATATGCATCTCCCATTAGGTCATCTAACACATCATGCATTCATTGATCAATACTTTGGTTTGGGATCAAGGACTTTGGGATATTAGGGTTTGACTGTTCATTACTTGAGTTGGTTGAGTTTCACCAATTAAAGGACGAGAATGGGGTCTCATGTCTTCAAGTTATATCACCAAGAGACTTTCTTAAGAGACGTTCTTGAGTCATGGTACAAGAGGATAAATTTGAAAATGCATTGTATTAAAGACATCATTCTCTCTAATATTTGGTGATTGACACATAGGTTGGGTCGGATCGATGAGTTAATTTAAGTCAAAGGTCTCATTAGAGATGTCATTTGATTGGGATTTGACTGTAAGATTGGAAGTGGGTTCTAATTCAAGGACAATCAAAGTGAATTAGAGTTGCCCGAAAGCTTAAGGTGAATGTCATGCATATTCAATCATTCTGGAAAGCAAGTTCACTCATTTAAAACTTATGCATCAAGCTACATCCATTAGTCCAAGTACCATCAAAGGATCAAGTCGCCTAAGATATAAAAATGGAAACTAGTAAAAAATGAATGTTGTGCAAGTTCTATTTTGATTACAAAAGGTGTCATCTCATTACCATATACAAAATACAAAGAAAAAGGGCAAGAGAAAATAAAGAGTACATGTTCTACATTTACAAGGTTTCATGCTAATCTCGAAACGCCATCATCCAACTCATCTCACAATAAAGATTACATAGAAGTCATTATTCGCGACCTACTGCTCCTACAAAGCTCCATCATCTGGGTCTTCAAAGCCTCCTCTTCATACATGACCAGCAACAAGCCGGATCCCGCAAATAAATCAGCCCGAGATGAACACAATTCAGTGTCGGCATATTCAATATCTGGAAACATAGAAACAGGGTATTTAAAGCCTTTCCTACTGTGTATATATCACTATTTCAAAAGAAAAATAAAGGGATGGACTTCCCCTGGTGGTATCATACATAACAGGAACAGAGGCTCTTTTTTGCTGACCTCGCTCATTTTTCAATCTCAGCTGTACAACCTGCAAGTTGCATACCATGGTTCATTATACATAAACTCAAAAAAACAGATTTCAGCACTATTATCCTAACTAATACATTTCAAACCACAAACTAAACCAAAACAGACCTATATCATTCCATTTTCAAACCAATTCATGCTACAAACAGTCCAGCATCTCTATTGACTAATCTCTAACAGATCCTTTTTCTAAACCACATTTCAATAATTATTCAAACTCACCTCAACCCAACAAGCTGCTAAGACCTCACCACCTGATTCATACTTCATGAAAACATAACCTGCTACATTCAAACCACTTCACTGCTAATGAAATCCAGCCCTGCAACATTCAAAAGAAAACAGCATAACAAAATCTCATAAAAAACTACTAATCAACTAACTTTCTAGACTAACTTACTGCAGTCTACACTAAATAACCTAACAACCCAACATCAGCCGTCCAACCTGCTACTACAACTCTGCTGATTCCAAGTCCCAGTCCAGAAAAAACGAAACAAAACAAAAGGGCAAAATTTCAAGACTGGAACAAAGCTAGAACAGTTCCAGAGTTAAATCAAAACCGAAAATGAGATTGAGTGCAAAGGTTTCTACCACACGCTTCAAGTGTCAGCTCACGTAACCAAGAAACCCTGCAACAGAGCCATACAAGCGAGACCAATATGATAAATTCAGGCTATTGCAGTAACAAGGAAGGTTATGCAGCACTTCGCCCATTCAATACATGATATTCAAGTTGGAAATCTGTTGCACCATTTCAAATACAGTTTGTCATAAAAAGGCATCACAAAAAAACAAGGGCAATGGTCATTTAATTGAGCTACCAGGACTTTACTTCATACGACTAAATGCAACAAACAAATCTCAACAGAAAAACAAGTAACAGACTCTTAATTTTCTAACTACCATGTAACTGTCAAAAACTGAAATAACTGAATCAGTTATTAGCTCACTAACTAACTCCCAACCTTCAAACAGAATCATAACTAACATTTTCACTCCCTCTAACTAATTTCTGAAGCCTAGTATGAAACAACTAACATAATAGAGTTCCTAACTGCCCTATAACAACCAGTAACAGAAATCAGAAACTAACTCTCAATCTCACTTTCTATCATATAACAACCTCTCAATCCAAAGGCTGATATCACTTCACCCTCTAACTGATCTCAACAACCTTCATCTCTCAACCTATATAAACTCCTCTTCCCCCCATAATTCAAACACTACGCCACTTTCTCCATTCTGACTTCACCTTCTCCATAATCTTCATCATCTCTTCACGCCATTTTCACACACCATCCACCTTTCACCTTCACTATCATCTATCTCTCATCACTCTCTCATTCTAACTTCCCCTTCATCTCTTCACACTCTCCATTTCTTCACCGATCTCTCTCAAAATCCACCTCTCTGCCAACCCTCACCATCACCATACGCTCATAACAACAACTCTTAGAGCTTCAACATCTGAAGCTCTAAGCAGTGAGCTAAACCTCCATCATACCTTCAATCATCATCTCTCAGCTCCCAATCACTCAACCACAGCAATATACGCACTCACAGAAAGAATAGCAGAAGAATTCGAGAAGAAATAACAAGAAGAGGAAGAGCAAGGCGAAACGGAGAGGAGAAGGAACAAGAGATGCTCACCAGCTCGAGTTCACTGGAAGATTCACCTTTCACCGCCGCGCCGGAATATCAAAAAAAAAACTCCGATCAGGTTCTTTTACGTGTCTTCCTGGTTCAATTGTGCATGTTTTAGCTTGCTCTGATGTTCATAAGTGATATTCTATTTGAATCGTTGCTAGCTTGCTTGAATCCATAATAACCAGAACTTAGGGCTTAGTAACTGAATTCTTTGATCAGACCAAACGAATAGTTTTCGGTGTAATCTGAGGGATTCAGGGTGCGGTTTTAGGTTAGTTTGGTGAAGATGAGGCATTGATCCAATGTGCGTAAGAGGCGGCGATGGCGGTGGTGTTTCCGCCGGTAATCGCGTCTGAGAGAAGGAGACGAGAGTGAGAGAGCTCGAGAATGTGAATCGTCGTACCAAATAACCCTAATCCCATCCCCAATTCATTATTTTTTTTTTAATTTCCCTTTTTCTTACGAAAAATGACAAAAATCTGGATCAGTATCAATAAGCTTAGGGCCTATACATTCATCAAAGCCCAGTTTTTCTGTTACAAATATTTTCGAATAAAAAAGACTATGGGCCTGATCACCATCTGCACCTCCCATTGGCCCATACGCCCATTTTTTTGTATACTGAAGAAACATGAACAAAAAAACAAATCCCTAGGCCTCTTGTGTTAGGCCTGCGCCTTCACTGACTGCACCATTATTTTCAGTTTCACACCCCCCTGAGCCCATGTTTAGTTTATAGTTTTTTAGGTTTTTCTACATAGTTTTTTTATTTCTTTTTTAGGTAATAAAATGAAACCTCATCTAAAATACCATTAGAATTGTGTTATATTTTTAGGTGATTTTTTGAGAGTCTAATTCTTAGTCTTTTAGAAATTTTCCACATAAATAACTCATAAAAATAGTAGTTTTTTTAGGTTATTTTTTGCACTAATGCTTGAATAGTTTTCTTTATGTTTTTGTACCATTTACATGCTATTTTTTGTATAATTGTTGTGTGATTTTGCTACTTGTTTTATGGCCATATTTTTGGCCTATCTTGTTAATACTATTTTAATGCTCCTTTTAGAATCTATCCCATCATAACTTTAGAATAGACTCCCTTATACATAATAACTCTAGGCTTAGAAATTAGGCTAGTCTCCCTCTTTTCATTTCTTTTTCTTTTACAACATTAAAACATCTAATAAATATCAAAATAAAATCCCTCTAAAAAATACAAAGAAAATACTTAAAAAACATTAATAAAAAAGTGAAAATCATTAAAAAGGGAATGGAAGCTTGAATCTCCCTTGCTTAAGGGAATCATTCGAGTGCTTGGATCTCCCTTGCTTTAGGGAACCATTCGAGCGTAAGTTCCCAATTTCTAAAAAACACCAACCAAGGAGTAACTCGAGTTTCCCTTGCTTAAGGGATTTCCTCGAAACACTCAAACTCTCTCTCTTCTCTCTTTCTTAAGGGCAATGTTATTTCCGCTCGAATGCATCGTAGGCCGTCCCCTTATGCAAGAGCGCGAACGTTAACTCCGCCTAACTAAAAAACACAAAACAAACAGAAAATATTGAGCCGAACTACGGCGCTCTGATTCCTGAAAAGGATACGTAGGCATTAAGTCGCGGGGCTTGAACGAGCACATTGTAAATAATTCCTTCTTTTCCCCGTATTTCTTTTTGCATTCATTCGCATGTAGGCATAGACATAGATACACCCTTTAGATAGAAACAAACATAGGTGGATACCATCGAGTACGATGGGCGTGAGGGATGCTAATACCTTCCCCTTGCGTAACCGACTCCCGTACCTAGATTCTCTGGTCGCAAGACCCTGTTCCTTCCTTTGCTAGGTTTTCTGATATTCCTTTCCCTTATGGGATAAATATATTGGTGGCGACTCTGTTCATTTTTCGCGAGCGTGCGACAGGTAATCCTGTGTGGATGACTTCTGAGGGTCCATGATGGTCTTGGAAGACTGTGAGCGTTGGATCCAGCTTTTGGAATGATCCTGGGTCTTGATAGGAGGATGCACCGTATGTCTCCGTGAGCCAGCGCGCACATAATATCCAAACAACCATAGATATGCAAAGTCCTAAAAATAACGCGTTGAGGGTAGGGATCGAACCCATGCCCTCACGCATATCACGAAAGCGTCTTTACCAACTAACCCATTTACGCACGATGTTATTTATTTGGCATGCGATTAACATAAACGATTAAGCGTCATGAATGAATTTAAAAAAGGAACCCGCGCCCATTACTGTTCTTCTTCCTCAGGAATTTTTAGAAAAAAACACTACATTTTCAGCCACGATTGCATAACGTTGCCATAGCCCTGCAAATATCAAATTAGAAAAACACGCAATATAAATTGGCAATGAGGGCACGGGACGATTCGAAATTGGCCCCTGAATGCAATGGTACCATTCGTGTGGTCCGATTTTGCTTGTATCACGAATCCCTCATTTGAAGCTCTAAAACCCTAGCCATGTTGGATTCCTGATTCTGCAACTATACTCGAATTAAAGAACCCAGAAACATCATAAACGCTCATACAAACCACAATATGTGATCAAAAACTATTGCCAATGAGTTAATGTAAGAGAACGAACGTGGAGTGAAATAGGACAAACCGACGCTTAGGGGGGACGATTCTGACTGCTTTAAGGTGCGAGGATGATCGTGAAAGCTTCAGCGTCTCTCGAGGAATGCTATGCACTCTTCAAATCTCCTTGAACATGCTCCTAACTCAAAATCGAACCTTGCCTTTTTCTGGAAAAAAATAGAGTTTTGTTGCGTGAATTCTTGGCTGCAGAAACCTTGTTCTCCCCCTCTTTTGGTCTGAATCAATTGTGTATATATAGGAGATTGTTTTTAGGTCAAGAAACTCAATCAAATCTTGGTAATTTGTGAGATTGATATTATATTGAATCTTGATTTAAATCTTCCAAATTTGGCTCAAATTTCCTTCATCCCTTTCCAATCAATGTTCCCACGAATTTCAATCAATAATAATGCATTTGGATGATTGTTTTTAATTGGAAATCCAAGCTATATCAAATCTTTTGATTTTTGCTTGATTTATTTAAATTTAATCATTTTCAAATGAATAAAAAATTCATAATAAATCAACTATTTCCCATAAATTCGTGTAAATGGATATAGACCTCATTTATGACTTGTGGAACAAGATTGGATCAAAAAATATTGGGCCTCTTTGCAAAGAAATCTATTTTGAAGTCTTTTCCTTCACATTTTTTCCTTCAAAATTAGCCAACTTTGACAAGGCATATCTCTCTCAATTTTTGAGGTATGGAGGAGTTCTAGGACTTTTTAGAAACGTTAAAGAGTTCTCAAACCAATGTCTTTGGTCTCATGTCAAAATAATTTTCCATGCTCCTTGTGTGTCCTTTTGAAAAAAATGACTTTATGTTGAGTTTTAAAAAGGACCTATAATGTTTTGGTCCATATCTCTCAAATGAAGCATTTTTAGACTTGGCATGTGAGACACAAAAATTGTAGAGAATCCAATTTCCTTCAAAATGAGCTTTGGATGGGAAATTTCTGATGTTCCATGTGGGAGTTATGGCTGGTCAAAGTTCAGTTGACTTTCTCCTATGAAAACCCTAATTTAGAAACTTTTGAATTTGTTGATTTCTGATCTTTTCATGATGAACCATGATCAATCCTTGATCAAATGGTGAATGATACTTCCAAATAAGGATGTTGACAAAAAATCAGGAGCTTTGACTGTACTTTGACCACAGTTGACTTTTAGGTCAATTCAGTCGACTGTTGACCATTTGAACTTTGACTGAATAATCTTATGAATCAGAGCTTGCAATTTGGCATGAGGATTCTTTGGGCATATGAGAGACCAAGGGTTCCATTTGAGGTCTTGTAACTTGATTTTATTTTTGCAGAGATCAAAACCCTAGTTTGAGGGTTGTTGTTTAGGAGAGTGTACAGTCAGTCAAGTCTTGAGCTTCTGATATTCAAATGAGCTTGAGTAAAAATGTGGTGGGAAAATTTTGGGGTATGAAATTAAGTAACTCTTCCGATTGACTCTTCAATTCAGTCAATTCCGATGCTGACATACGATAAGGTGCCATCGACATAGGACTAGTTCCCGGAATTAACTCAATAGCAAATTATACTTCTCTCTCAGGTGGCAACTCTCTAACATCTTCTGGAAAGACTTCGGGAAAGTCGCATACTACCGGTAATTCACCACTCATCACTTTCTCCTTCACTGCCATAGATGCAATCAACATAAACACTGTAGCCCCGTACTTAACTGCTTCATCTACCTGCCTAACAGTCATTGCCAAACGTTCCCCACTTACATCTTCCGGAAAAATAACCGTCTTCGAGAAATTATTGATATGAACCCGATTGAATTGCAACCAATTCATTGCCAGAATAACATCGAGTTGTTCCAATGGAAGGCACACTAAAGCCATTCTGAATTCTTTACCAAAGATATCAATTGGACAATTCAAGCAAGCAAACGAAGTAGTCACTGAACCCGACACAGGAGTGTCAATAACCATACTTCCATTTATATCAGATATTTCTAAATTCAACCTTTTAGCACAATCCATAGATATAAAATAATGTGTCGCGCCAGTGTCTATAATCGCAATTAAAGGAGTGCCATGAATAAAACACGTACCTTTAATTAACCGATCCTCTGGAGTAGTCTCGGAACCAGATAAGGCAAACACCTTACCACCAGCTTGATTCTTCCTCGGCTTAGGACACTTAGGAATACTATGGCCCCTTTCTCCGCAGTTGAAACTAGTTACAGTGTTTCCTTTGCACTCAATAGCAATGTGACCTGCCTTTCCACATTTATAGCACTTCTTTTCTTCACTTTTGCACTCGTGAATGCGATGTCCAGGTTCTCCACACTTGAAGCACTTAATAGGGGCACTTGAGTCTCCCCCACTAGGCTTCTTCCATCCTCCAGCTCTTTGGTTACCTTTACCATACGGCTTTCCACGATCCATATGCTTCTTCCCTTTCTTGTCGACTAACTCGCGAGAGTGTGACGACTTCAGTTTAATATTGTCCTCTTCAAAGATTCGGCTGCACTCAACCAAATCAACAAACCTGCGAATCCTCTGATATCTGATACCCTGTTTAATCTCGTCACGGAGATCATTCTCAAACTTAACACACTTCGAGAACTCGCTTGCCTCATCATTGTTGTAGTGGACATAATACTTCGCCAGCTCAACAAACTTGGACGCATACTCCGGCACGGTCATGTTACCTTGTGTCAGCTCCAAAAATTCGACCTCTTTCTTGCCTCTAACATCCTCAGGAAAGTACCCCCGCAAGAATTCTCTCTTGAACACAGCCCAAGTAATTGCAACACCAGCAGCTTGCAGTTCATCCCTACTAGCCATCCACCAATCATCAGCTTCTTTAGACAGCATGTGAGTACCATATCTCACCTTCAGATTTTTATCGCAATCAATCACCCGGAAGTTCCTTTCAATTTCCTTCAGCCACCTCTGAGCGCCTTCAGGATCGTGAGTGCCTTTGAACAACAGAGGGTTGTTCCTCTGAAAACTGTTCAGTTGCCTATCCGCACCAATTCCAGCCCCATTGGCATTCCCTCCCAGCACACCAGCAATCATACCCAGAGCCTCAGCAGTCGCGTCATCGTTTCTTCCTCCTCTTTCGACCATTGTTCTGCTAAATATAAAACAATATTTATTAGAACAAGAAGTATCGATAGTGTCAACCTTACACTAATCGCATACGAGGGATTAACTGACACTAAGACTCTGACTCAAACGACCGACTATGCTCTGATACCACTATTGTAACACCCTTCTAATACCCCACATGAATATTAAACAATAATCAGAGTAAACATGAAAAAGGGCATTACAACTTCCATATAATTAAACAATACTCATGTCATACCATAAAAGAGAACGTCAACCAAACTTATTCAGATCATCATGTTAACACAGCGGAAATATCTTTAACATCTGAATAATGCAACATCCAAAGTAATAGACTTAAAACACCACCATAATAAAACACCCAAATAAAAGAGTTTAACATGTAACTCTAAACAACGTCCCCAGTGTTACACGACCAGAGCATGACACGGACCCAACCGACTCTAACGAATTACTTGACGAGCTAACCCTCACCAAGTACAAAAGCTACTCCTTCAATATGAAAATAACAACAGTAAGGGTGAGTCTCATTCACATTTAACTTGTTATAGGATATAGATAATAAAATATCAATCACATGCTATTCACCCAATTACAGTTACGATCAGATTCACAACCACAAAATCAGTACAACAAACACACAAACAACACATATTATAACATTGGAAAATCTTCCATTCATGTTATAATAACACAAGTAGCCTAATGCAATGCAACTACATGCATGTGGTACCAAAATATGGGATAACCCATCTCACCGATCCACCATCGTCAAGGATACGGCAACATCCACTCACTAATTCCTCACAATGGGAATTAGCTACCACTGATCCACCATTGTCAAGGACCAGCAACATAATGATTATGAAATGCATGTATCAACCATAACATGCTCATCATCAACATTAATCAACCAGATATTATAATCATCAACCAACACAACAATCAATGGCCATATATAGTTTATACTATCCTCAACCATAACAAAACACATATTTTACATCGACAATATATGTATATCAACCACCAGTTACAATCACAACATCATAACAGGTAAAACCTTCATTAGTGTACCTGTAAGCATAAACCACCACAACCAAATAAAATCGAGTGTTTTAAAATAATTTCGAGTCACGAATCAAAACAACATTTTATTATTTAAATTATTTGCTTGGCTTCACCATGCTCGAAACAGCACCAAAATCCGGTTTACGGTTTAAAAGTTACACATCTTTAAACTTTTCAAAATGGCTGTCACTAACAGTACGCGGCGCCAAAAATGGTTTGCGCCGCGAACTGAGCGATTAAAAATTCCTTAACCTTCTGTCAAGCACTTCACGGCGCAAACATGTGGTCACGGCGCAAAACGAGAAAAGAAGTACGCCTTCGCGGCGCAACCATGTGCTCGCGGCGCGTACTGAATACATCAAAACTTCTTGGCTTTCTGCCAAGCAGTTTGCGGCGCCAACTCCTGGACGCGGCGCGAACTGGCGATTTCCAGGAATCCGAATCGCAGAAAACAACCTACGATTTTGTCCTTCTTTCATCGAATCATTACCAAACCGATTCCATTTCAACCAGATTTCACGCACAGTAAATTGACGCATATTATAACACATATCTAGTACACAATAAGCATCTATTAACACCATATCAATATCTAACATCTAGAATTCACCAATTCGTGTAACATTCATCAAATTATCCAAACCCCAACCTAACATCCTAAAACCTAAACATAACTCATTTGGCATAAACAACATGATCAATTCTATCCTACTACCTATAACCCCATAATAGAAGATAAATGGAAGATTCCCCCCTTACCTGAAGGTTGATTCTCCGCTCTTCCCCTTTCGCACTTCTCTGCTTCTCTTCTCTTTTCACGTTCAAGCTTTTCTCTTCTCCTTGGTTCTATTCCTCTTTCCCAGAATTCCTCTATTTTGTGGAAAATAAAATAAAACTATTTTAATTAGTAATAGGGCCTACAAATATACCCCCCCTCTTTACTAATCACGACTTAAGCCCATTTGCTTAAATTCTCCATAGCTCTCAATAATTCCAAATAATTCTCCATAATTCAATTAAATAAATTTAAAATTAAATTATGAAAATATGGAGTGTTACAACTCACGCCAATGGACACGCAATGACAAGAAAAATGTTAAGAGCAGGTTACTATTGGATGAAGATGGAATCTGACTGCTACAAATATGTGAAGAAGTGCCACAAATTTCAGATCTATGCTTACAAGATCCATGTGTGCCTCCGATGCTTCTCAATGTTATCTCTTCTCCGCGGCCTTTCTCTATGTGGGGAATTGATATGATTGGAATGATTAAACCAAAGGCTTCAAATCGACATTGTTTCATTCTGGTTGCCATTGATTATTTGATCAAATGGGTTGAAGCTTCTTCTTACGCCAATGTTACTCGATAAGTGGTAGTAAGATTTATCAAGAACAATCTCATCTGTCGCTACGGTGTACCCAACAGAATCATTACTGGGGAAACTCCTTTCTCATTGGTATATGGCATGGAAGTTGTGCTCCCGATAGAGGTTGAGATTCCCTCCATGAGGATCCTAATGGAATCCAAATTATGAGAAGCTAAATGGTGTCAAGTTAGATATGATCAGATGAATCTTATTAAAGAAAAGAGAATGATCGCTTTGTTTCATGGTCAGCTTTACCAAGAAAGAATGAAGAGAGCTTTCGACAAGAAAGTCAGACCTCAAAGATTCAGAGAAGATGATCTCGTGCTTAAGAAGATATTACCTCTTCAACCAGATCCCAGGGGAAAATGGACTCCTAATTATAAAGGCCCATATGTTGTTAAAAGAGCCTTCTCAGGTGGTGCTTTGACTCTTACGACTATGGATGGTGAAGAGTTCCCACGTTATGTGAATGTCGATATGGTCAAGAAATATTTCTCCTAAAGAAAAAAGAAAAATCTCGCTAAGTTGAAAACCGGAAAGGATGACTTAGGCAAAAATGAGCGTCTCGGTGGACTGAAAACCTGAAAGGACGGTCCAGGCAAAAATTAGAGACAAACAAAAAGGAAAATTATCCCGATGGATTGAAAACCTGCAAAGGCAATCCATGCAAAAGTTAGGGAATGTGGCAAGTATTCGTATCTGGTATAACCTGGCCATCTTGAATATATTTTCTGAAGACTCTCGACCGACGTCAGCGCACGCCCGTTATTCAAAGTTGTTAGGGAGAATAGTGATCATTGTGTTTTAATGTACCCTTTCCCTCGAAAAGTTACCATTTTCAAACTTTGTAATCCATGGAGTCATGCCGTTCGCAAACTATCATTCCATTAATAAAATTTGAGCATTATCTCATTTCTTGGAATTCTTATACTTTTATTCTATCTTGCAAAAATTTGCTTTTGAAATTAAAAAAGATTTGGAACAAATTCAAAATAGTTTTTCAAAATAAAAAGGATAGAACGTTTTCTTAAAACTCGTGGACACTAAGGAAAATGTTGACCTTAATCCCTAGGAGAGTTAGTCCTCGAAACAAGAAACGAAAGCACCAACAAAATTTTATCCCCATAGAGCAGCTAAGTCTTGATACAAGTTGTCTCCAGCCAAGGACGGGTTTTCTTCTCGGAATGTGTTCTCTTTTCAACGAGTTTTCTTCTCTAAATGAATCCTTTTGATAATGAAGATTGATTGAAAGAGTTTTCTCTTCCTCAACAATTTTCATACCCAACGGAAGATGTTATTGACAATCAGTCGAGTATATACCCCGGTGTTGTCACCCTCAATGTGGTAATCTCTAATATATGTCTGTTTCATTAGCATACGCATAACATTCATTCATGCATTCATACTTTTATACATTTGCATCTTGTTAATATGAGAAAAATCATTATTCCCCAAGCGATGTCTTTACTCCTTCCATTTAAGTGTCAGCTTTAGGCAGAAAGACCCATATCCTTGTGTTTCCCCAATGAGTTTGTTCCTCAAGGGAAGGTCTTATTTTAGCTTATTCATATATCTCTAGATAGGATGAACCCCCATTTTGAGCTCAATCCTCAGTGGGAAGTGTCTTGTTTGGATGTCTCTTTCCAACTCCATCTCGGATTGAACTTTGTCTCTAGCAGATATAATTATTTGGATAAGCGAATCCTAGATTCTAAGAGTGCATTCACTTTGCATGATTGAAGACTTGGTATCTTCAAACGAGGACCTGTTCATGATTCTTCAGATTTATTACTCGGCAACAAGTGATGGTCTCTTTATTTGAGCAGCTTGCATGTCCCAGATTTCCTTCTTAAAAGAAGATGACAGTCTCTACGGAGCGATCAAATTACTTCCGATGAAGAAACTTGTGGACGGTTGGTCTCTCAGTGTAAGAAGACAGTTCATGATAAGAGTTCTAATAGATGGTGAGCCTTCTCAAGATGATGAAGATAGTCTATTGCAGAACATGGTAGTTATCCCTTATGAATGGAAGTCTACCCAGCAGTCGATACAGTTCATATTGAAGTTTGTTCTTTCCCAATGAAAGGTAGATCTCTCAACATCAGAGATAGCTCATTAAGGAGCCCGATGTTCCTTCCCAATGAAAGATAGATCTCTCAGCGTCAGAGATAGTTCATTGAGGAGTCTGATGTTTTTTCTTCCCCAGCGGGTAAAAGTCTCTCAAAGCGTCAGGAACAGTTCGTAGTGTTTCATAGTCTCTCCAGCGTTAGGGATAATTTATTATGTCTCTCCAGCGTCAGGGACAATTTATTATGTATCCCCTTTCTCCTAATCTGAAGGAAGGATGTTGTTTACTTGTTTATTCCATATAAAAATCAAAATATATATATATATATATATATATATATATATATATATATATATATATATATATATATATATATATATATATATTGCATTCATACCATATCATGCATGTGGGCTCTCAGGGTCCAAATTGTGTTATCATTTTGTATTTAAGTTCCTTCTACCGTGCTGAGACGAAGATCCCATCTTCCCCTCATCAGGTATTAGGAACTTAAATAGGGGCAGCTGTTGTACCCCAATATTTGACCACTGAGATCCCTCCATATTACAAATAGTAGGATCATCATCATCATCATTATCATCATGCATACATCATTTGCTAACCAAAAAATACAAAAAAATTTGTTATTTGTTGCTTGTGTTCTAAGACAAGAGACTGGTCAAAAGGAGACTGGGAAAATTAGGGTTTTGATGGCCACAAAGAATTTCAAACATTCTCATATGTTCAAATGATTCTCCCATTAAAATAAAAGCCCAAGAATGTTCCAATTCAAGATCAACAACTTTCAAACTCACCTGGGGCCCAAATTAGGGTTTTGACCTAATTCACCTAGAGAGTTGACTTTTAATCAGGACATGGCTCCATGACTCAAACTATGATTCAAGGGCCTCCAAATCAACATTACAATCCATTCATATGATTCATTTGAAGAGGAGAGCTTGATTCATGTGGAATCCACAAAATTGCAATTCATCTGAAAAAGCCAACTGTGTGGGTCAACCTTTGACTTTTGAGAAAATTGGTCAACCATGGACTTTTGATCAATAAAAATCAAGAAAATTCATCAAGAATAAAAAAGTCAACAAAAGTCAAAATTAGGGTTTTTAAGTGATTTTGACCTCATTTTGGGAACTTCAAATTTCTCCTACAAACTCAAATATCTCCCAACATGAAAGTTGTAGACTTTGATCGGAAATTTTTTTTCCACTTATAACATTTCTTCAAAAAATGTTTAATTTGAGAGATATTGGATCAAGAAGTTTATATTCAAAAAAACTTAGAGAAATTTTAAGTGTTTTAACATGAATTTCTTCCAACTTTGTGACCATTTTTCACCATGATCCAAAAGGAGTTTGAGAAAAATTTTAACAAGTGGATTGAAGTATGTAGAAAGGGATTACCAAAGGGGCCATTATCATGGAATTTCATTACCTGAGCTATGAGATATGATCTTGCAAAGAGAGCACCATGACACTTGAATTCAAGTCATGGAAGTGAAGAACAAAGTTTGAATTTTGATTCAAATCTTAAGAATTTTCAAATTACAGGTCCTCTAACTTGTTTAACATACCATAATCAGAAGATTACTCTCTCTTTTGATATATAATCCAAGTGCTTAAGGCATTATCCAAGTGATCATTCCATTAATGGCATAAAGATCACACTTCCATTTTGAAAAAGAGGCTTTAAACACAACAACTCTTCTCTTGAGCCACTACATGGTTCCATACTAAGAAAAAGTCATTGCAGGCATGCTTGAGCCTTGTACCACAACATTGGAAACACAATTTTCTCATTTCTTCACAAACAAGCAAGATGGTACAAGTATCACATAGGAGCTCAAATGGATCAGATTTTTCCCTCCACAAACCCTAATTTATGCATATAAATAGAGGGCATTTCTCATTGCATCACTTACACAAGAATTCTCCAAGTGACCATTAAACTTTAAATTCTCCTTCTTTCTAATTTTGCATTTTTTAAAGTCATTTTGAGTTCCATAAGTTCTGGGTGTCAACTAAGCTTTCAAATAGCTTCTAACCATCACTTAGAAGCTGTGCATCACCTCCACCACCTTCCAAAACACTTCCAACCAAAAATCACCTTCAAATCTCCATTAAAGAGCCATTAGAGACCTTAACCTTCCAAATCTCAAACCATACATACATTGGCCAAACTATCACTTCAGATAGCTTCTATACATCAAATAGAAGCTTTCCAAACCCTCATTCAATACCTGTAACCTCTTGAGCACCAACTTCCATTTTTACATACCTCACTTGCATCTAGAGTTGTGTTAAGCCATAGAGTCAATTTCAATCCAAACCAATCGTTAAAATACATCATATATTATTTATAGAAGCTATTTGGATCATCACAACACATCTGCAACACCTCTAACAAGGAGATCGATCTTCATTTTCAGAGTTGAAATTCTGAACTCAAACCCATTGATAGAGGAATCATTATGATTGAAACTCAATACCATTGTGTTTATAATTTTTTAAGGATTAAAAGCCCTATGGTTTCATTGATTTATTCACAATGTAGACCATTTAATTTGATTTTGAAAAATTATGGTTCTTGCTTTTTTTTTCCAGAAATTCATGAGTTCTTAGTTGAATAAATAAAGGATATTTATATGGTTAGATTCGTGATGATATGCTGAACATTTTGCACTTTTATTTTGACAAAATTGATTGATATTTGAGAGAGTTCAAAATCCAGCCATTGTTAATGTTGTTGTTGTTTCATGAAGAAGATGAAGATGGATAGGTTCAAAAATTTGAATTTTATCACTTGTTTTATAATATATTGAATGGTGCGTGTTTTATGAACGACTACCTCGTTCTAGACCAGTTGGTTGTGTGTGTTTGTGAAGCGTGTCCCATAGGTCCGGGGTTCGAATCCCCCTCCCCCAAGACCTTTTGTTCTTCTTCTTTTTTTAGCATTTTCAATTTGTTTTGATATTTTATCAATTTAATGGGCCTTATGATCATCAATTGGCGCTTGGCTCAGTGGTCATGTTTTGAGCCAATGAAGTGAGGGTCCTGAGTTCACGTCCTACAAGGATCAAAAGTTCTTTTTTATCACTTGTTTTCATCATTTTTATTTAAACTTTGATAATTCATTAAAAATAGTAAAACGAATCTTTTTCACTTGATTTTTTTTGTGTTGTTTATTTATGTTGTCTATTTTAATATTATGATTAAAAGTACAAAAAAATATTATTTATTTTTCCATTAAAAAAATAATAAAAAAACAAGTCTTTTTATGTGTTTAAAAATACCAAAAATCATTTTCCTTTTGATATTTTCTTCAAATAAACTGTTAATCTTTTGGTGTGAATATTTCTAGGTTTAGGATCATGTCTCCTTGATTATGCCATGTACCTTTATACCAATTCTCTTTTAGAATTTGGTATTTTAATCATTAAAAAATCAATTAGGTTTAGGTGTGATTTCAAAACCCTAATTTTCAAAACCCTAATTCAAAAAACTTATTGATTTATGCTTATCCATGTTAAATGTGATTTGTTTACCTTATCATTGTCTTGTTGATTACTTTTATCCTTGTATTTTTGTACTTGTTATCCATTGTATACATTTTGTTTACTAACCCACATGCATGAGATTCATATCCATCATCTATCATATTCATTTATACATGAATTAATTCAAAGGTATTAAACATCCTTGTCCATTATCATTTAAGCTTACGTTAATGATTATCATACTCACTTGTTTGTTTTTTATGACACATGTTATCACACACACTTGAGGTATCCATTGATTGATTACTTAAAGTTGTTGAAAAATCCAAAGGAATGAGAATGGTATTGACTAAAATTGTCAAGGTACTCAAACTCTTTTCCAAATCTCTTTTACTTTGGGCTTAGTATTGTTAAAGCTTTATACTTGTTTTAAAAATGGTTTTATATTGTTAAAGCTCAACCAACCCTTTGTTTTAAAACCTTGGTACTAAGAGAAGACTTATTCCTGATGAAACTACTCTTAGTCCATTGACCTTGTATTGTTAAAGCTTGGTCCCTTTTTATTAAACTTGTTAAGTATTGTTAAAGCTTAACATTTTAAAAATCTGTTGAGTATTGTTAAAGGTCAACACTCAAAAAGATTTTTGGCCACTTTGGCCCTTTTATTTTCCTTTTAAGAGGAACTACAAAAGCTTTGACTTCCCTATTGTTAAAGGGGTATGTAGGTCTAAGATACGATGTCTTATCGAGCTCACTTTCAAAAACTTCTTTTCCCTTCCCCACACTCTATTTAAACAAAAAACACATAAGCATTTTCAAAATAATAATAACAATAATAACAATATTTTCAAAGATGTTCCTTTGGAGTACCATAGATGTGATGGGTGCTTAAAACCTTCCCCTTGCATAACAAACATCCGTACCTAAATCTCTGTTTATTTTATTAGTTTTGATTTAAAAAACTTCTTTGGGTTTTATTCGCTCTTTCTTCCATTTCCTTTGGAAACAATAAAGCGCGATGGTGACTCTGTTTAAAACATATGAGTTAAGTCTATTCAATGGCTTTAGTCTCACAAATTTCACAGCTGAAGGTGTCAGTGTCTTGCAGGCGAAAAGGGAAATATTTTTACCAAGGTTCTGTAATAGAGCGCCCGGCGGAGCAGTTGGCTCGCCGGGCGAATGAAGATATTTTCTTGCTTCTTCTTTTACAATGTTTCTATCAGGTGGCTTTTTTAGTGAGCTTTGCCCGACGAAGTAATGAGCCGCCCGACAAATCTAGGGCAGTTAGGACTTGATTCTTTAAGCATATTGTATATATTTTTGTAGACATTCCATATCTTGCTTCTCTCTCTTGACCTAAAAAAACACCATTGTTGAGCAAAAATCCCTTTTTCTTCATTTCTACTTAAAATCATAGCTTTCAACCATCAATCTTTGAGACTTTAAGTTTGATGTTCATAAAGCTTGATTGTTTACTTGTTGCTCAAGTCACCGTGGAAATAGGTGGCTAAATCCTTCTTTGTGTCAAGAGTAGAGGTAGATAATTTTTCTTGTATTATGTATTTCTTTTAATACTTTGTATGTGAACAACTGATGATTATTATATGGTGAAAAACCTTGTGTTTATGTTTATTTGTGATTTGAATTTTATTGGGAAATAGGTTTCAAGTCTTGAACTAGGTTTTTCATCTATCAACAAATAAAGTTTATAGATAGTTTTGTGAGTTGATATGCACTAATATCAAGCTTTGAATGTTATCATTTTGATAGTTGGGTTGACAGATCATCTAAGGATCAAAATGATAAAACTCACAATATGGTTTTGAAATGAAACATATTGAGAGGATATGTGATTATATTGATCATTTATGAGTTCACATGCTCTATTAAGAAAATACATATGCAGTAGATTATTGGATCCTAATCTTGACATGCTTTTACCAATCGTTTAAAACCAAAACTCTCTTTTACTGGTACTTGATAGTTTTTATGAGATCGAACATTTCCGTTACTAAAACTGAAACCAAAACCTTTTATGAATCTTAAGCTTAAAACAACTATAAACTATAGAACGACGGTAATATCTCATCAATCCTTGTGGAAACGATAATTAAAAATACTCTAATATAATTTCAACCCTAATCCAATGTATTTTCATATTTTAACTTACAAATAACACTTATACTAATATATTTTCTTATTATTTTTCCATTATTAGCAATACTTAATATATTTTGATAATAAATCTTCAACTAAAATTCACACCCACCAAAACCACATTTAAATATTTTCCAAAACCATTTGATATAAATTAAAATTAATTTCTAACAATATCTAAAATAAAATTCATACATTTAAATAATTTACAAATTACATCCAAATATATTCAAATACTATTAAAACGTGTTTGAATTCAAACAATGTAATTTAAATGTGATTTTTTTATATTGTCCCAACAAATTTACAAGTTAACATATTTACAGATTAAAAAATAATTTTAAAGTGTTATTTAAATGTGATTGAATAATATCTAAATATGATTTTAGTGGGTGTGAATTTTATTTACAGATTTATTATTAAAATGTATCATTGTTTCTTAAAAATCACATATTTATAAATAAATGTATATTTAATAAGAATGAGTTTGAAATATATTTAAATATAATTTTAGTGGGTGTAAATTATTTAAACGTGTGAGTTTTATTTTCGATGTTATTATAAGTTAATTTTAATTTGTATAAAATGGTTTTGAAAAATATTTAAATGTGATTTTAGTATGTGTGAATTTTATTTAAAGATTTATTGTCAAAATATATTAAGTATTGCTAATAATTCAAAAGTAATAAGAAAATGATAGATATAAATGTTATTTGTAATAAAAATATGAAAAAAGTACATTAGTTTAGCGTAGAGCATGTTACTCAATGAGTAAGAGGTTTCTAGTTTGACCATTGCTTAGTTCAAGATTTTGATTTTTTTCTATCTAACTTTCTTTAATAATTAAATAAAAAATAAAATAAATAAAAATAGTGAATATTATTTAAAAAATAAAAAATAATAATTTTATGTAAGCAAAAATATTATTCATGGCAATCCAGTCTTGGTTTAAAAGTAAAAAAAAAAAACCGATTTGAAGAATTAAAAGAACGACTAATTTTTCTCGATTAAATTTTACAAAGAATTAAATATAATTTTCTTTTCTTAAATATCAATTCAGAATCTCTAATTTTTGTGAGAGAGTAAAATAGATCTTAACTAGTATATATTTTAATAACTAAATATTATTTAAAATATTAATATATATAACCAATATTGGTAAGCATTAATCCCTTCTTTCTACGTTAGGTTAAATTTAAGTAAGCTGTAATCCGAAGTTAAACATTTATCTCAAAAATGAAAAATGCAAATAACAGCGAGTGATAACTGATAAGTCTTTAATTGTTAAGACCATAACAAATCAAAAATTATACCCTGTACTCCAACAATTATCCCTGTACCCCAATAATTTTAAAAAAAAAAAATCCAATTTTGCCCTTTTCTAATTTTTTATTTTTAATTTTTATTTTTTTTATTGTTTATACGGACATGTGGACAACTTGAAATTGATACATAAGACAACCGAATAACCTAAGATGCAAAATTCCGGTCAGTAAAATAGTCAAAACCGGATAATTCGTTGGAGGTGTTCCGGTTATACAAGTAACCAACCGGATATCCCATTGGGGAGTGTTCCGGTTCTCAAATATACCAACCGGATAACTTATTTTGGGGTATTCCGGTTCTGTTTTCTTTTGTCTTATTATATAGTATGTTTTTGGTTTAAGACTAGCAACGATATGCATTATGATTATTGATGGTACTATGTCATTAACTTGATGGTACCATGTCATTAACTTGAAGAAATGCCATTATGATTGATGGTACTATGTCATTAACTTGATGATACTATGTCATTAACTTGATGAAATGCCATTATGATTGATGGTACTATGTCATTAACTTGATGATACTATGTCATTAACTTGATGAAATGTCATTTCCTGTTACCTTTTTGTTTTTTTACTTGTTACTTTTACAATTGTAATTCTTGAACAAATCAGCTAATAAAAATAATGAAAAATGAATCGGAAAACATGTACAAGGGTTTTCCGAAAATCTCAACCATTGTAAATCGGAGAACACGGAGATGATTTATCCGGTGTGTATCGCAAAAACCGGAGAATTAATTTATGCGTTTTCAGGTTGTGCCAAAACTCACCTTGTGAAAAAAATAATTTCTTTTATTTATATAAGGGTATTTTTGTCAAATTATTAATTTTGTTGGGATATGGGTATAAATGTTTGGGTACAGGATATAATTTTCTAACAAATCTCATACAATAAAATATTCTACAAACAAACCCTATAAAATAAAGTTGTATCTAAGAAAAACAAAGCATATAAACTATTAGTCCACTAAATTTTGCAAATAATGTATAAATTAGTATCAAATAAACCGAGCTTCAATGCAAATTGTGGTCGTCTGTGCCTCCAAAAATTAGTGTGTACAGTACAGTTGCACTAGATATCCGATTAATACCATAAAAACATTAAAATTTATTGCACTAAAGTTTGAGTAGTCTCTCCATTGTCCAAGTCAGGTAACTCAGGACTAACAGAAAACTTGATCCATTTCTTTCTCTCCACAAATTTAAGACAAGGTTGCATCACAAGACCAATCACCATAGCAATGAGACTTATAACCATCACTTTGAGGGTAGAGAAAGCCAACACAAAACCAATCAATACTGTAGGAGGAATGCACATAACAATTGCACCAACTTTTCCTCCTGGTACCTTAAAAGGCCTTGCAGCATTTGGTTTCTTAATCTTCAGCAAAATAAATGCAATAAACTCAAGAATCATCCCAAAACAATACAAGAAATTCTCAGCAGCCACAATTTCTTCAAAACTAAGCCATGACAGTAAAATCACCCCGGACGCCGAAAAAAGTATCCCTACAATCGGCGTACCGTAGCGCGACCTTTTAGTAAAAAAGGCCGGCAACATTCCCCTCTCCGCCATACCTAATAGCTGAAATGAGTCGCTACTCATTTCAGCAACAAACATTCCCATATTTGACACAGCGGCCGCCGCTTGGAGCCACCATCTCAACCAAACTCCACCAATAATCTTAGCAATATCGGAGAAATATCCGTCGCTCCAAACCGCGCGATCCACAGGAACCGCGCCGGTGCCAATCAAAAGAGGAAAAACATACCCCAAAACAACCAAAATCAAAGCATAAAACAAACCTTTAGGAAGTGTTTTCTTTGGATTTTCAACTTCCCCAACAAGAGTACTAATAGAGTCCCAATAATTAAGACTCCAAAAAAGAGTATTCAAATACAAATTCCAATCCACATCATGAATATCCACTTCAACCCATCTTGAAGGTTCCAGCTTAGGAATTGATATAAACCCCATAACAATAAAAGGGATCAACGAGAATATCCCTAAAAAAACAGCGACAAAACCAACAATAGTTAAGCCTCTATAATTCAACAAAGTTAGAATTATAGTAAGACCCCATGTAGCTAAAACTCTAGGCAAACCACTACCAACAGCAGGAATAGCTGATTTGAGATAATCAAGAAACAAAACAGGATACAAAGCATTGTCTATGACACCACTAAGCCATTTCATCCAACCTTGTTGGAAGCCCCAATAAGGTCCTAAAGCTGATGAAACCCAAACAACATAGCCACTGTTTTCAGGGAACATTGTGCCCATTTCAGCAGTTATGAGAGCTTCAGGGATACTCCAAATGAATGGGAAGATTATGAAACCGAGAAGGGTTAATAGAGGACCAGCTGCTTGTACTGCATCTTCTGAACCGAATGGTCCACCTGAAACTTCGTAGAAGATGATGAAGATTAGAGGGAGAATTGAGATTTTTTTGATTTGGTTTGTTCTGGTGGTGGTGGTGGTAGGTAATTCTGTCACTGCCATTGTATAGGAAGATGATAGAGATGCCTTAATGGATCATAAGCTTGACTTTTATAAGCTCTGTTTCTTATTTTTATGATATTTTTTAAAAATAATAATTTAGTTAGGAGTGACCCTACTCCATGGTTCAGTTTTGAATGGTCAAACTCCTCCCGGATAACTTATAACTTAGGATAAATTATAAAAAATATATAATGTTTTGATAAAAACATTTAAATCATATTTCAACTGATAGACGCTGATATTAATCATTATTATTAGGTTCGATCTTCAAACTATTATACTCACAATTATACAAATGATTTTTTTAATGTTATTACTATTTCGTCTATATATAACATCCATTAATAATTCAATTAGTAAAGTGTAAATAATGTACAAGTGTATGGATTTCGTATGGATTATAGTGAAAATACTGTTATGGAACAAAATTTCTTTTTATTTAAAAAATTACGAAACTTTAGAGTTTAGTTCTTCTAAATGGGTCATGTTAACGAATATTTTAGAATACCTTTTAAATATTTTAAATAAAAAATTTCTTTAAAAAAATTAATTATTTTAATGTTAAATGCATTGAATACAAATATTTTTTTAAAATATATTTTTATCTTTAAAAAAATTAATTACTTTAATTTATAATATGTTAAATATAAATATTAACTTCCATACCAAATGTGAGAAATTGAAGCCTGTGGATTTGAGTTTCGCTGACGACCTGTTGCTGATTTCTAGGGGAGATAATGTTTCTGTGACGATGATGATGGACATCTTCTCTAGTTTCTCGCTTTCCACTGGTCTGAAAATGAACCCCAATAAGTGTTACCTTTATTGCGGTGGTATATCCGATAGCGAGCAAGAGGCTATCATGAGGATTATTGGTTTCTGCAAAGGTAATCTCCCCTTGTATTTGGGGATTCCTTTGTCAAGTAGAAAGTTATCGAACAATCAATGCTTAGTGCTGGCGGATCTCACATGTTGAGTTATGCTGGCAGAGTACAGTTGGTGAATAGCGTTATCTTTGGGAGTATCAACTACTGGCTCAGTTGTATCTCGTTACCGAAAGGTGTCATCAAGTGTATTGACGCTAAGTGCATGTCGTTTGTCTGGTCTGATAAAAGTATAGTGACTCGTAAGGCGCCTGTTGCGCGGGAGAAAGTGTGTCTGCCGAAGAACCTCGGTGGTATTAGGATTATCAATTTGCAAGTTTGGTCTAAAGTTTGTTTGGCTAAGTTGTTGTGGGACTTATGCCATAAAGCCGATAGCCTTTGGGTTCGTTGGGTGCATACGTACTATGTGAAAAATGAAGAGTTGATGAGGATGGAGGTTAAGGACAATGGGTCGTGGATCCTTAAAAACATCCTCAAGACCAGGGATGCAATCACCAGACTGGAGCAGTGGAAAGACATGGAAACACTGGCAGGTTCTGGATGAAACACTTGTACTTGGGTTATCTGATCACTTGCCTAAAGTGGGGTGGAAGGGCCTGGTGTGCGGCAATAGAGCTAGGCCTAGGGCTGTCTTCATGCTGTGGATGACTTGTAACAAAAGACTTGCAACCAAGGATAGGCTCGCCAAATTTGGTAGTAATGTGGACCGTGGGTGTGCTTTCTGTAAT
This sequence comes from Vicia villosa, assembly GCF_029867415.1. Lineage (NCBI taxonomy): Eukaryota > Viridiplantae > Streptophyta > Magnoliopsida > Fabales > Fabaceae > Vicia > Vicia villosa. Next base: position 151,897,319 of record NC_081182.1, on the reverse strand, counting down.
AGCTTGGAAACTTTAGATCATATGTTCTTCGATTGCAGGTACACTAAAGGTGTGTGGGAGGATGTTCTTAGGTGGTTGCATGTCCTGCATGTTCCTCAAGGCTGGAACGAGGAGATTGCGTGGTTGGTTAAGATTTGCTAGAGCAGAAATTGGCGTGGTCAAATTATGAAGATGGCCATTGCGAAGACGATATACGAGACGTGGTGGGATAGAAATCTGGTTGTTCATAGTATAGTTAATAGTAACAAGAATACTGCAAAGAGAATTATAGCTAATATTGTATATAGGGTGCGGGGGTACCCTAAGTTTAGAAGAAAGTTAGCTCAAACGTTGATGCCCTAGGTTGTTGTTAGTTGAGCTTTAGTTGTGTTTTCCACTAGATCCTTTGGATGGCGGCTTGTTTTGGTTTTAATATAATCATCATTTCCAAATATATATATATATATATATATATATATATATATATATATATATATATATATATATATATGAGGAGGGATCAAATTACACCCTAAGAGTTACACCACGAGTTACACTCGTTCAATAACTACATTTCGAATTAATATTTTTTAAATTCAACCGTTGGATTGAAACATAATATCATATAGATCATACCTATAAAGTTTGAGCTTAATCTATAATGATTTGTTATACGATCAAGATATCCAAAGATTAACGTCAAAATGAGCTTTCATATAACGTTAATTTTGATGTAATTCAATGACATAGTAAATCATTATAGATTACGCTCAAACTTTATAGGTATGATCTATATGATATTATGTTTCAATCCAACGGTTGAATTTAAAAAATATTAATTCAAAATGTAGTTATTGAACGAGTGTAACTCGTGGTGTAACTCTTCGGGTGTAATTTGATCCCTCCTCTATATATATATATATATATATATATATATATTCCATTTAAAATTTTTAAAGAGTGAATGTATTTTTCTTAAAGATGTTTTCACATCAGAGAATGAATTTTCAACTTTTGGCCAACTTCTTATCAATGAGATAACCTTCTTTGACAAATACGGTTGAACTTTGCATTAACTTCTATTTAAAAACATAAATTTTACTTTTTTTTCACCCAAACAAAATCACTCAATATTTGCCATCAAGATATCGAAATATCACTATTTGTCATCAATGCAAATATTTTATTAAGTTGAAAATATATTTAGAAATAAAATAATTAATATTATATTAAAAATTAAAAAAATATCATTCATTTTAAGATAATTTTTCTTAGCAATGGGTTAGTCATTATTGGACAGAGAGGGAGTTGTTTATGCACCATGTGCTACTGCTTACAACACATCAACTAGGCAAGGACAAAATAATCACAAATAGTAGCAATAATTTCTGCAGGAATCTAATTATAGTTTATTGATAAAAGAATTTTGAATCAAAATTCTATAGATCATAAAAGGAAGATAGAAACAAGAGGTACAACAACCATACGTAATAGCAAGTTGTCGGTTTGGTCCTCAGGTTGTTTGTTTTTTATTGGTTTAGTGTAGTGCTCAATTTCAGGGGATCTGCAATCACTTTCAAATATACTATACTTTTATGGAAAATAATATTCGATCCTTCATAATAAGATTATCTTGAATTACACGTATTGAAAAACAAAATAAAGAAATTCAAAAACTTTTAAATTACAGTAATAAAACATTTTAAATAATAAATAAAAATTATCAAAAATTAATCACATATTTAATATTTTAAATTATCAAAAATAAATAATAATATTTATAATAAAATAAATGAAGCAAATTCGGAGTGGATACTAATGTCTTATTATCCGATCCGTCCTCATATTTTGTAATCGGAGAAAACCATAATCCAAACTAAAATCTAATCAAAATAGATTTTCTCCGTCAATTTGAAAGCGAATGAATACTCATGGTTATAAGTTTTGCTACCATTCTTAAATTTATTAATTAGGTATTATTATATTATATAGTGTATGATTAAAACGTGCCAGAATCTACAGAAATCTAAAGAAATCAAAAGTGTCCTGCCGAATGGAGGAAAATAAAAAGTTAAAACCACCGCAAAAAGAAATAAATTTTTAATCAACAGCATGAAAATATGGATTAATAAAATCCTTACTTTTTGAGTTTGGGAAAAAAACCCTTACTTTGCTCTGACGCTGTCCGTATTATTTTTTTAAATTACACGATCTCGTGCGTATTTAATATTTTAAATGTATAGTAGCATTGACCAAAAACACGTTAAAAACTTTTGCTTTTCTAAATTTTTTACCTTTTTTTTCCGTTGGAAAATAAATAGTGATTCAATGTAGTGTAAATAAAAATTCAATTTGTAATTTTGTTTCGTCTATTTATAAATACACTGACATAATATAATAATCGACGGTTGGGTGAAGTTGAACACTAGTTGAATTGGACTGAATTTGTTATAATCATCTAAGTTGTTCAGATTTTAATGAGTTCTATTTACAATTTCAATTTTACCGTCAACACAATTCTATACAATTAAAAACATTTATACAAAAAAAATTAAGAGATAATAACAATTATACTTAAGAATAAATTAAAATATAATTTTAATGATTTATTGATACTACAATGACATATATTTTAATATAATATTTTTAAAAGTATTTATAATTAAAATGGTGTAACGAATGTCCTTAGGACACTCTTTAAGCATACTAAATAAAGAAAATATTCTTTATAAATTACTAAATAAAAAAAATATTCTTTATAAAAGTCAATATTTCAATTTTCAATGTATTTTCAATACATTAAATACATATATTTTTTTAAAAAAACTTACCACATTAATTACTTAAAGGGTGTCACAATTGGTTAACATTTCCCTGATAAAAAATAGAGAAAATATAAAATAAGCAAAATACTATTTTTTGTCTCTTATTTTTTACTCGGAATCCAACTTGATCCTTTAACCGTTAAAAACGCCCATTTAGTCCCTTATTTTTTTCAAACTATGTCATGTATGTTTTTATTGTCTATTTTTCACAAACACAGTCTATTTTGACATACGTGACATCCCATTTGGCATCTTGTCATCACCATCATCGTTTTCACTGAGTTTCTTCTCACATATGGACTCTAAGTCGAATTAGGGCATCAACTTCCATATCTATCATGGTCATAGCCTAAAACGCAACAAGTTGTTATTGATATGAAAATGATTTTCAAGAAAGAGGGAAGTTGTGTTTTTGAAGTGAATACCTTTATATACGTACTAAAACACCATTTGAAATGATGCATAAGTTTAAAATCAAAGCATGAAGCATTGCAGTGAGAGACAAACATTCTGATCATGAAAATTCTAATCAAGAAAATATGTATTTCTTCAACCTGGTAGTTGAATACTAATATATGATAGTCGACTACCACTGTCCAAATGTTTAATTTTTTTCAAATTTTGAACACTGGTAGTCAAATACCAATATGTGGTAGTCGACTACCACCACTTCTAGAACTCGGAATATGCAAGTTTTTGACATGGTAGTCGAATACCACTTATTGGTAGTCGACTACCACTTTCCCTTTTTGTTTAAAATGGTTTTTTATGTATGATTTTAAGAATGATTATGAATAATGATGCAAGAAAGGTTTAGATGAAGTGAGAGATAAGATTTTTGAGCAATTAAAAGTGTTATAGCATGGATTACAACTAGTAGCTTAGTTATTCTTTCTTGTCTCAAACTTCACTTGAATCCCAAAGTTCATTCATTCTTGATCATCTTCATTTATAATGTGAAGGTGAGAAAATTACACAAGAAGGGGGTTGAATTGTGTATGGTGTAATCTTTTGCATCTTTGAAACAGCTTCTGAAACTGAATAAGTTTAGAAATAAAGCAAGGAGAGATAGCAACGAAATTAGTTAAAGCACAAAAGCAATAAGTAAAAGCACACACAGAAGTTATTTTGGTTCCTCTTTAACAAAGAGTAGTCCAGTCTCCTTGTCCCACAAGAGATTTTCTAGTATAATTAAAATCTTATTACAACCTGCTTAAGCAAACTAGCTTAAAACTTCCTTGCTCAATCAACCTAGAAAGAGAGTTCAAGAAACTTAGCAAGAGACTTCCACTAAACCTCTAAACAAATAGTTTAGATGAATAGACAACAAGATGTACTTGATATAAAATCAGAGGTGCACAAAGAATACAACACAAACAAAGACTTTGTTCCTTGATATTACTATGATATACATGTGAGTGAACTCTCCCATTAGAAGATGTTTTGCATGATGTCAAAAATTAGAAAAACTGTAGCTTTTCTATACAATAGACGGTATCTCCGAGTAATTATGTGTACCTTTGTATTAGGGATCTTAAAGTGCACTTAGAACATGTTTGGAAAAGGTATTTGTGAGGGCAAGGTACCTCTATCAATGTTTTAATGATGTCAACACCTCTTGATCTGTGTTGGCTTCATGGACAAACTTGTTGTAGAATGGGTGGCATGAAAATCCATGAAAACAAGCATTTTTTGGAAGATTTATCTGCTTGCGTCGACTCATGTTTCTATTTAGTCGACTCATGGATTGTAGAAAAGCATTACACCAAGCTCGGGGCTGCTCGCGTCGACCCATCTGGTCGACTCATACTGAAAGTTGAGTATTTGCAGCTTGCATCGACGCATTCCCTGCAGCGGTCGACGCATTGCTGTTTCAAAAATCATCCCATCAAGCTCGAGTTAGCTCGCATCGACTGGCCACTATGCCTACGTCGACTACTCGTTTTTTTCACCAATTTTCTACTATGATGTTTGGTCATTGACTATTGGATAACACATATATTAACTAGTTTTCATCATTTCGAAGAGGTAACAAGAAAAAATGAAAGATATACACATTATGATCATCAACTTCACCCACTCATGTATGCATCAACAATTACACATAACAATTTTTGTTGATCAAGGTGCAGAGCTGTGTTGACAACGTTCAAACTGAAGATTCTATTTTAGATTTGGGTTGAGCAATTATGGGTTTTTTCTTGAATAAAATCATGTCCTCCAAGATCTTGAGGATTTGGGGGTTTTTGAACAAAACTTTTCTTCATAGATTCAGCCGAGTGAAAGAATTGGGAAACTGTGGGTTTGCTCAATCAAGTAGCGTTAACCGGAGGATTGTGAAGAAATATTTGGGGCCAAATATCTTGCAATCGAAATCAGCCGAGTGAAAGGTTTGCGGAACACGGTGTGTGTGCAAACAAGTAGCGGTAACCGAAGGTTTGTTTGAAGAGTTTGTCACACTTGGTTCATCTCGAATCAAGGAAAGGGAAGAGCATATTAGCATAATTCAACAACTGTAAATTGAGTTTTGGTGACTATTTCTTCTCTTGTAAAACTTTTCAACTTAATATCATATATCATAATTATAGATTCTAGAATTGGGGGTAGACGTACCCTACGCGAGGACGACAAGGGGAACTGCCTAAACAAATCGTGTGTTGTTTTTGAAGGATAGAAAAACACTTAGAAAGGGGGGGGGGGTTTGAATAAGTGTAGCTTTAAAAACTTGACCGATAAAAATAAATTGCACAGTTATTTTTATCCTGGTTCGTTGTTAACTAAACTACTCCAGTCCACCCCCGCAGAGATGATTTACCTCAACTGAGGATTTAATCCACTAATCGCACGGATTACAATGGTTCTCCACTTAGTCAGCAACTAAGTCTTCCAGAGTCTTCTGATCACACACTGATCACTCCAGGAACAACTGCTTAGATACCCTCTAAGACTTTCTAGAGTATTCTGATCCACACGATCACTCTAGTTACAACCTGCTTAGATAACCTCTAAGACTTCCTAGAGTATTCTGATCCACACGATCACTCTAGTTCCTTACAACTTAATGTAATCAATTCTAAGAGTATTACAATTGCTTCTTAAAAGCTATAATCACAAACTGTGATATTTCTCTTAACGTTTAAGCTTAATCTCACTAATATATTACAACAGCAATGTAGTGAGCTTTGATGAAGATGAAGATTCTGAGCTTTGAATAGAGCAGAGTTTCAGCAAGTTAATATGAGTTGTTTTGTTCAGAATCGTTAACCTTGCTTCTCATCAGAACTTCATATTTATAGGCGTTGGAGAAGATGACCGTTGAGTGCATTTAATGCTTTGCGTGTTCCGTACAGCATCGCATTTAATGTTATACGCTTTTGTCAACTACCTCGAGCCTTGTTCACGCTGTGTCTACTGACGTTGCCTTTAATAGCTTCTAACGTTCCTTTTGTCAGTCAGCGTAGCCTGCCACATGTACTTCCTTCTGATCTGATGTTTGTGAATACAACGTTTGAATATCATCAGAGTCAAACAGCTTGGTGCAAAGCATCTTCTGATCTTCTGACTTTGAAGTGCTTCTGTGCGTGATACCATCAGAACTTCAGTGCTTCTGATCCCATGTTCTTCTGATGCTTTCATAGACCCATGTTCTGATTCTGCTTCGACCATCTTCTGATGTCTTGCCAGACCATGTTCTGATGTTGCATGCTGAACCCTTGAGACAAAGCTTCTGAGCGCTGAATTATGCATACTCTTTATATATTTCCTGAAAAGGAAATTGCATTGGATTAGAGTACCATATTATCTTAAGCAAAATTCATATTATTGTTATCATCAAAACTAAGATAATTGATCAGAACAAATCTTGTTCTAACAATCTCCCCCTTTTTGATGATGACAAAAACATATATAAATGATATGAATTTGCGATCAGAAAGAGCAGACGGCAAAAGACAAATTACACAGCTATAGCATAAGCATGTGAATGTGTCTCCCCCTGAGATTAACAATCTCCTCCTGAGATAAATAATCTCCCCCTGAAATAAATACTCGAAGAACTTTAATAAAAGACTTCCCTGATTATTTCGGTAGAGACGATCACATAAGCTTCTGTCTTCAGAGAATTCATAGCTTCTGACTTCTGCTTCCATTGGACAGCTTCAGAACTAGAATTTCTTTAGATCCCTAGAACACTCATAGCTTCTGATTCCTGCTTCCATTTAGGACAGCTTCAGAACTTGAATTTCTTTGATCATCAGAACATTCACAACTTCTGATTCCTGCTTCCATCTAGGACAGTGTAATACGGTGAACTGACTTTTTATCAATCGGAATGTCGCGGTAAGCAAGAGTCGCCACCGACTTTTATTTTATCCAAACAATATTCGGAAAGGCAAAAAGAAACAGAAAAAAACCTTTTAAAGAAAATCTGAGTTCGGGGGGTAATTTATGCAAAGGGAAGGTGTAAGGCACCCTTTGCATCCATGGTTTTCCATGGGCTCTTAATTGCTTTGCTTGCTCGTTTGTTTAGAGAATGTAGATGAAAGAGATAGGGACTTTAGCTTGTGAATAAGCGTTGCCCTTTTGAAAAATTATGAGAAAGAATATAATAAAAAGGTTTGAGCATTGCAAGGCAATTAGGGGCAATTACCTTAAACTCAGATGATAGGTCTCTTTTTAGCCTTTCAGAATGAAAGGGTCAGTCCTTGCCATAAGAGGGCAGGAAGCCTTTCGTTTGGAGGTTGAAGGGTCGTCGAAGCATCCTTTGCCATAAGACTGTCCCATGCCATAGAAGGGCAGGTAGTCTAAGGTAAGGATCAGAATAAGCCTTTTCGTAGGCATCCAGAAGATACCTCAGCCTTTTTCCGTAGGCAATTTCCGAGGGTCGAGGTCATTTGTGTATCGAAGGCAGCATCATTCAGGGTCGTGACCTTTTTATCGAGGCAACATGGCTGAGGTTCTTCGAATTCGAGGGACGTGGCTTATTCTGCAAAAACACGAAGGCAACAGGCAACAAGGCAACAGGCAACAGAGAGGGTTACCCAAAAAGCGTGCGTGTGTGCACCAATCACGTGATTCAATTCAGATATTTATCTTTTAATTAGTTATTCTAATTCAATTAACGAGTTGCACTCCCTAAGTTACTAACCACGCAGTTATAAAGCAATAAAGGGAAGGGGAAAATGAAACCAGCGGAGGAGAGGGGATTTGTAACCAGCGGATACAAAATAATAGGTCTGAACAAGTAATAATTAAATAGGGTCGAGGTTTTAGGGTTACCGACTATTCGAGCTTTGGCAATTGGCGAACCCTGAAAGAAAGAAACATGGCAAACAACAAAAAAAGGGGTGAGTGCATTGTCGGTTCGAAGGCAAACTTCATTAACCACAAAGAAAATAGAATAATAAATTAAAAGTAGAAATAGAGATAAGGTACTTAGCTTGGCATTTGCCTGACAGGGTTGAGGGCAAGGTTTGCCAGAAGCATCGACTCTGACCATTAGGAATGAGCAAAGAAACAAATAAGGCGTGAGTGTATTATCAGATTCGAGGGCGAAGGGATTAACCCTAAAAATAAAGAATAAATAAATATAAAAATAATAGTAAAAACAAAGGAGGGTACTTAGCTTTGTATTTGATCTGATATGGTTAGTAGTCGGGAGAGATCTCAGGGTTAACCCTGAAAAAGACAAAGGCAAAAGAAAGAGTGAATGTATGCACAGTTCAGAAATATAAGGGCAAACCCTAAAATTAAAAAAGGAAACAAAATAGACTTCAAACAAATAAAATACTTAGCTTTTGGTATTTTGATCGGGCGCACAGTCGGAAGGCACTTGAAAAGTCAACCCTGAAAAGGCAAGGCACGGGAAGAAAATATTTCAGTGTATAGTTTGATCTTCGTAAACCCTGATTAGGGTACGAATTTAAATAATAAAAAAACGAACGATTTAATTAATTATTGGTCTCGCGACCTAATTAATTAAATCGGAATAACAAAATTAAATCGAACGTAAAAAATAGTTTTTATGAAATTTTTAGAATTAAAATAAGAATTTTAGAATAAATATAAATACCTTAATATAATTAAATAACAATATAAATTTTAACTCCATAAATGATTATACATGTAAATAAATGAATAAGAAAAATAAACACATAAAATATTTTTATAAAAAATATTTATAATTTATATATTTTTATATAAAATATGTTTGATTAAAAAACAAAATATATATACATTAAAACAAAAAGTAAAAGGCTGTATAATTAAAATTAAAAAAAATTCAAAAAAACTTAACTTTTGATCTGGTGTGACTCACACGCGTGGAGCATGGTGCGCCTTCAGGCCTGGCAGCGTTGGATCTGAAATAATGATGATCGAACGGTTGTGATGCAGAGAGCGCATGATAAGCCATGTTTCTTAACGCATCAGATCCCAGGGAAACCAAACAATATGCGCGCCAATTCTGTTTTGAACGGGCCAATAGTACGTGGACACGCACTCGTCCCTGACCTTCAGCCGTCGCCAAAACCAGACCCTTTACCTACGGTTGCTTCATTCCGTCGCCATAGCTTGTGATCTTTACGAATACAACGAAAACACAACAAAAATTCTTCGCGAGACCATAGACATGATCGTCCAGATCTCACGATCATAACCTTGCCTTTAATTTGGCTTAATTTAACCTATAGCAAAAAACCCTAAAACAAACCCTAATTTTCAACGATGGCATATTCGTATACGTTCACGCAAACAGCATAATAATGACCCAGAAACGTTCCAAATGCCATAAGGACCAATAATATGCAGGCAATTTTACAGAATGATGCATGAATTCATGAAATCGAAGCAAAGAATGTAGCGACTTACCTTGCTAAATAGGAGGTGTTTCTGGTGTTGTTGAACGCGTGCAACGATCTGGATCGATTCAGAATGCTTTCAGGAACGTTTTGGGATGAATTGCAAGCCTTGAATTGCCTTACACCACCAATTTGAAGTTTGACTTTTCTCCACTTTTGTAATTCGGTTCTAGGGTTCTTCAGAGCCAAATTTCGTAACCCTAGAGGTCTGCCCTTGTTTGATACTTATAGAGGAGTGATTAGGGTGAATCTTGAGCCTTGAATCTTAAGAAATCTTTGATTTGCATATTGAGAAAATTTGATTGAAAAATAAATTATGGAACTTTCTAAATAGGCCAATATTGATTCAATCTTGTCCAATTTTATTCATGTACGAAATTAGATTGATTTTGGAATATATTTGATGATTAATGATGATTGGAACATAGGCATAAATCATATCTTTTGTATTTTTTATTTTTCATAATTAATTCATGATTTTAAATGATTAAAATCACAAAATAATTAATAAAAAATAATATAAAATATGAAAGTATGATTTGGGGGGCGTGCATGGGCTTGTAATGGAGATTGAGTGAAGAAATCATAGGCCCATTTGGAAAATTTTGGATTTTGAACCTTTCCTTTTCACATTTTTTCTCAAAAATAGTCCAACTTTGACAAGGTGTATTTCTCTCAATTCTTGAGGTATGGAAGTGTTCTTGGACTTTTTGGAAACCTTAGAGAGTCCTCTAACCAATGTCTTTGGTCCTATATCAAAATCATTTTCCATTCTCATTTTATGACCTTTTGAAAAAAGTGTCTTCTTGTTGACTTTTGAAAAGGACCTATAATGTATGAAGCCATATCTCTTAGGTTATTGACCTATGAGCTTTGATTCTTGGACCATTGGATATAGGAATGAATTCCCTTCAAAATGAGCTTTGGTGGGAATTTTTCTGATGAAGTATGAATATTTGGTGAATTTTCAAAGTTTTGGTTGACTTTTTCAGTTCATGCCCAAAATAGTAACTTTTGACTTTTGACTTTTCTGATCTTTCCTTGTATCATCATGATCAACCCTTGATCAAATGATGGTTTTAGGGTTATGAGGATGTCGTTGACCAAATATCTTGAGTTTCGACTGTATATTGACTTGAAATGACTGTTTTGCCCTTGAGAGTCGACTGTTGACCTAATCAGGATTTGAGGGACTAAATTTGCTCTGTTTGACTTGAAACTTTATATGGAGATACCTATGGAACCACCTTGAGCCATTGATTCAATGATTTTCCATTGAATTAATAACTCCCTAGTTCAGAGCTTTTTGTATAGGAGAGTGTGTTTTGGAGCTTTGTCTTTTGTTTTGATTTTATGTGTGGAAAATAACATGGGCAAATTTTGGGGTATGACAGCTGCCCCTGTTCAATTATCTTAGACCTGAAGATGTAGAGTGGTTTGTATTCCAGTCGGTATCTGAAGGTTGAAGGTGATTGAACACTAGAATACCAAGAAATTTGCCCTATTTGAAGTAGGGACTTTTGTCGGAGATGGGCTTGTAGATGCCATCTGGTAGTTGTTGGAGATTGGATTGTTACAACGTTTCTGCTTTTGTTGTCTTCCCCTTTTTGAATGTTGAGGAACCGTCAAAGGTATCGACTTAAATCTGTGTTGGGTTATTTAAGGAACCGTCAAAGGTATCGACTTAAATCTGTGTTGGGTTATTTAAGGAACCGTCAAAGGTATCGACTTAAATTTGAAGCATATTGTTGAGGCACCGTCAAAGGTATCGACTCAGATATGCAGGTAGGTTGTATAAGGAACCGTCAAAGGTGTCGACTTATATCTGAAGTGTGTCGTTAAGGAACCGTCAAAGGTGTCGACTTAACTTTTGATGTGGGTTGTTAAGGAACCGTCAAAGGTGTCGACTTAACTTTGAAGCATATCATTGAGGCACCGTCAAAGGTATCGACTCAGATATGCAGATAGATTGTATAAGGAACCGTCAAAGGTGTCGACTTATATCTGAAGTGTGTTGTTAAGGAACCGTCAAAGGTGTCGACTTAACTCTTGATGTATTAAGGAACCGTCAAAGGTGTCGACTTAATACTTGAGAATAGATAGTAATATCCTGAAAAGTAGAGGTTAGTTTTCTTATGTCATGATGCATGCGTTTATGTAATGAGTATCTCAAAATAAATGAGAAACTTTGCATGTTATGGATTTGTTATGCAGCGATGTATGCGATGTATGAATATGTTTGTGTCATATGGTATGCGAATATGATTTATGTTGTCGAGAAAATAAATCTTCAGATGTTTAATCTTGATGTTTGATTTCGTCTTGAAAGGTGCTCAGCTGGGGATCTATGATTTCTGCTTGGGGGATGATCAGTAACTTGATATTCCCTGATTGGGATACAGAGAAAATAGGGATGTAAACCGTGCTGGGGAGCCATGCCTTTGTTGTTGGAAGACATCTTCTTAATGATTGCTCTGTGGGGATACATCCATGTCAATTGATTTGCAGGAGGATTCTTTGACTACCTCGGACATTGTCTCTTTGCCTTTCCTACTAATAATCTAATGGATATTCTTATGGAAAAAAAAATAAATAAATAAATGATAATCTCATTCATATGCATATGTTCATTCAAAAATTATCATCGGACGTTTGCGTATTCGAAAAGACAAAAAGAAAATGAATTTGAAAGAAAGAAGTAAATTGTATTGAAAAGAGCCATAAATAGGCAAGATAAAACATATTGTGTGTTTCTGAAAAGGTACAAAAGACAAAAGAAAAAGTAGCTATGTAAAAATAATCCTATTGAGTTTCCACTCTGCTATTGCTATTATGTCTTCGAGCATCTCATCCCATGCTTGTCGGAGAAAGATGACTGAGTTGATCTGAGCCCTTTGAACTTGTTGTTGTAGATGCGTCTGATTGATGGATGATATGAACGAGACATAGTCGTACGCTTAATCCTTAACTTTTGCCTAGACCGCCCTTTCAGGTTTTCAGTCTAGCAGGATACCCTTTTTTGCCCAAGTCGCCCTTTCGGGTTTTCAACTTGACGGGTGTACACATTTTTTTTTATATATATCCCTAATTTTTTCCCAAAACCCTTTTGGTTTGCCGGGATGCCCTTACTTTTGCCTAGGCACGTCGACCTAGCGGGTCATGTTATGCGTAGTATTTTTTGACTATGTCTGCGTTCACAGGTTGCGGGAAGTCCTCTCCATCCATAGTAGTGAGTATCATTGCTCCTCCAGAGAAGATTTTCTTGATGACGAATGGTCCTTCATAGGTGGGAGTCCACTTGCCCCTAGGATCACCTTGTGTCAGAATGATTCTCTTTATGACCAAGTCACCAACTCGATAAACTTGTTGTTTGACTCTTTTGTTGAATGCTTTGATCATGCGTTTCTGATACAGTTGTCCATGACAAACGGCCGCGAGCCTCTTTTCGTCAATCAAGTTTATCTGATCTAGTCGAGTCTGGATCCATTCATCTTCATCTAGCTCTGCTTCTTTCATGATCCTTAATGACGGTATCTGAACTTCAATTGGTAATACAGCTTCCATACCATAGACTAATGAGAACGGGGTTGCCCTAGTTGATGTACGTGCGGAGGTGCGGTAACCATGAAGAGCAAATGGTAACATTTCATGCCAATCCTTGTAAGTCACAGTCATTTTCTGCACAATCTTTTTAATGTTTTTGTTGGCGGCCTCCACAGCGCCATTCATCTTTGGTCTATAAGGCGAAGAATTGTGATGTTTGATATTGAATTGTGTGCAGAGCTCAGTGATCATCTTATTGTTTAGATTGGTACCATTATCAGTGATGATTCTTTCGGGAATACCATACCGACAGATGAGGTTGTGTTTAATGAATCGAGCCACCACATTCTTGGTTACGGAGGCAAATGAAGCAGCTTCTACCCATTTAGTGAAATAATCGATGGCTACTAGAATGAAACGGTGCCCATTGGAAGCAGTGGGCTTAATTTCTCCAATCATATCAATGCCCCACATTGCAAAAGGCCAGGGAGCAGTTAGTACATTTAGAGGAACGGGAGGCACGTGTACTTTGTCGGCGTATATCTGGCACTTGTGACAAGTTCTTGAATGGTGGTGACAGTCAGTTTCCATAGTAGACCAGTAGTAACCTGCTCTTAGAATCTTCTTGGCCATAGTATGTCCACTAGAGTGGGTCCCAAAAGTACCATCGTGCATGTCTTCCATGATCTTTTCAGCTTCTTTCTTATTCACACAACGAAGCAGGGTTGAATCATGGTTGCGCTTGTATAAAGTCCCATTGCTCAGAAAGAATTTGGATGCGAATCTTCTTAGGAACTTTTTGTCATTGATGGATGCCCCTTCAGGGTATTCTTGAGTCTCGAGGTACTTTTTTACTTCGTAAAACCATGGTTTCTCTTCAGCCTCGTCGTCAACTATCTCATAACAATATGCGGGTTCGTCATGTCTTTCAATGATAACTATAGGAGCCTCATTATCCCAATTGACCTTGAACATAGATGACATAGTAGCTAACGCATCGGCCAGCTGATTCTCTTCTCGGGGAATATGTTCGAAAGTAATCTCTTCAAAATATGGAGTTAAAGATAGTACAAACTCTTTATAGGGTATGAGATTAGGATGTTTTGTATCCCATTCCCCTCTGATTTGACTGATTACTAGGGCCGAATCCCCATACACTTCCAAGAATTTGATCCTTAAATCGATAGCAGCTCTGAGTCCCAAGATACACGCTTCATACTCAGCCATATTGTTGGTGCAGTCGAAACATAATCTTGCGGTGAATGGGGTGTGTCCACCAGCAGGAGAGACAATTATAGCGCCAATGCCATTACCAAGTGCATTCGAAGCTCCATCGAAAACCATAGTCCATCGGGATCCTGGTTCAGGTCCTTCATCCGGGCCAGGTTGCTTATAGTCAGTAACAAGCATCACATCTTCATCTGGAAATTCAAAATTCATCGATTGGTAGTCATCTACCGCTTGTTGCGCCAAATGATCTGCTACCACACTACCTTTGATTGCCTTCTGTGTTGTGTATTGGATGTCATACTCTGTTAGTATCATTTGCCATCTTGCTATTCGTCCAGAGAGAGCAGGTTTCTCGAATACATACTTGATGGGATCCATTCGGGAAATCAACAAGGTGGTATGGTTCAACATATACTGTCTCAGTCGGCGAGCAGCCCAAGCCAAAGCACAGCAAGTTTTCTCGAGCAGTGAGTATCTTGTTTCACAGTCGGTAAACTTTTTGCTAAGGTAGTATATTGCATGCTCTTTTCGACCAGACTCGTCATGTTGCCCCAGTACGCACCCCATCGAATTCTCTAATACTGTTAAGTACATGATTAGAGGTCTTCCTTCAACAGGTGGTATCATGATCGGGGGTTCCTGCAGGTACTTCTTTATTTTGTCAAAGGCTTCTTGAAATTGGTCGTTCCATTTCACTACTTGATCTTTCTTCAGTAACTTGAAGATTGGCTCACAAGTAGCGGTCAGATGGGATATGAATCTAGCAATGTAATTCAGTCGACCCAGGAATCCTCTAACTTCTTTCTCGTTGCGTGGGGCGGGCATTTCTTGTATGGCTTTCACTTTTGCAGGATCAACTTCGATACCTTTGCTACTGACAATGAAACCCAGCAGCTTACCCGATCTTACGCCAAAGGTGCATTTGTTCGGATTCAATCTCAACTTGTACTTCTTCAACCTATCGAACAACTTCTGCAAATGGACCAGGTGTTCTTCTTCAGTATTGGATTTTGCAATCATATCATCAACGTAGACCTCTATTTCTTTGTGGATCATGTCATGAAATAAGGCTACCATTGCACGTTGGTAGGTTGCCCCAGCATTCTTCAACCCAAATGGCATGACTTTGTAACAGAAAGTGCCCCAAGGCGTAGTGAATGTTGTCTTCTCCATATCTTCGGGTGCCATCTTAATCTGATTGTAACCTGAGAAACCATCCATAAAAGAGAAAACCTTGCATTGTGCAGTACTATCAACCAGAATGTCGATATGTGGTAGTGGGAAATCATCTTTAGGACTTGCTCGATTCAAATCTCTATAGTCTACACACATTCTGACTTTTCCATCTTTCTTCGGTACAGGCACTATATTGGCGATCCATGGTGGATAACTCACTACTTTCAGGAACCCAGCGTTAAATTGTTTCTCGACCTCTTCTTTGATTTTCTGAGCCATATCAGGTCTGCTTCTTCGTAACTTCTGTTTAACCGGAGGACTATTTTCTTTGATAGGTAAACGATGAACCACAATATCAGTATCGAGCCCAGGCATGTCTTCGTATGACCAAGCGAAGATCTCAACATTGTCTCGTAACATCTGAATCAACCTTTGCTTGACAGCATCCTCTAATTCAGCCCCTATCTTGATTTCTTTCTTTTCTTCATCGGTACCTATGTTCACCACTTCAATTGGCTCTTCGTGCGGCTGTATAGTCTTTTCTTCTTGCTCTAGTAAACGGGCAAGTTCTTTAGGCACTTCACAACCTTCCTCACCTTCATCCTCAGCTTGATAGATCGGATTTTCAAAGTCATATTTAGCAATAGCAGAATCGTTATCAACAGGATCCAGAGTGAATGTGGATCTGCAGTGCATTATGTGGGTGTGTGTGAGAACGCATAGCTATAAAAAGTAAATAAAAGAAAAATAAAGGAAAACACACAATTTTGAATATGAAACGTCCAATGTTTTATTGAATGAAAATATGCTTATGAAATGACAAGCCCTAACAAGTGGACCATTGTGCCTCGGGCAGGACACATGGCTTTAGAGTTTATTGTCTTTATTGAAGTACAAGAATTTAAATTGGAAATGAAAGAAAAGCAGGAAATAAACTAAGAGTGGCAATTACTCCTGACTATAGGAGATAGAAACAATGTCCTCGGCCTTCCAGTTGTCCAGCCCTTTGTCTGATGTAGGGGAGATCCACTTGTCCAGGTTGTGATTATCTTCGTCTTCTTCAATGGCATTAACTCCCTTGCTGATGAAGTGATGTTTCAAGTCTTCTGAACGAGGAGGTGGTGTTCCCTTCTGATCCTTAGCAGTGCAGCCTAAACCCCATTTGTTGGATTTATACGGAATGTCAGGTAATTGCCCCCAGATAGTGCAACCACCTTCTTCTACCACAGCCCTAGCGTCTTTCAGGGAAGCCATTGTAGGGACATCTCCAGGAATTTTAGGAGGAGTGTAGACATATTTAGTTTCTGGAACTGGTTCAAGCTTCCATTCATGTGCTATGCGGGGTGATTCAAATGTCTCTCCAGTGAACTCAAGATACTTGGTCTCATCTACAAAACTTACCAAATATTCATCTTCACCATGCACAGTGACAATCTTGCCTTCCATTGGGTATCTCAACTTCTGATGGAGAGTTGAAGTCACGGCATTTGCTTTATGTATCCAGGGACGCCCAAGTAGACAGGAATAGGCGGGACGAATATCCATCACGTAGAACACAGTATTAAAAGTTTGGGCGCCTACTCTGATGGGGAGCTCAACTTCGCCATACACAGTACTCATAGTGCCATCATAAGCTTTGACTATCACATTACTAGATTTCAGCTCAATTCCATCGACCTTGAGTCTGTCCAACACCACCTTGGGTAACACATTCAGAGACGAGCCATCATCAACTAGTACATGAGCCAGGGTAGTACCACCACATTCAATGGAGATATGCAGTGCCTTGTTATGATTCCTCCCACTAGGACCTAGATCAGCATCAGAAAACCCAAGGTATTTATCAGTTGTTAAGTTCGCAATACAGTTCTCGAGTTGAGTGACAGAAATCTCTTGTGGCACATGGGCAGCCTCTAGAAATTTCATCATAGCCTTGGCATGGGTCTTTGAACAACTCAAGAGCGACAGCATAGAGATCTTTGAAGGAGTATGCCCCATTTGTTCAACAATATCATAATCACTCTTGCGGATGTATTTCAGGAACTCATTTGTTTCTTCAGATGGCGCATTTCTAGTGACAGTTTCAGGTTCAGGCAGCGGTCCTTTACCATGAGCGTCAGCATTCGGGGTGATAGTAATGGTAGGTGAAGTAACATTTGGGGAGATCTCTGGAGAAAACACCCTTCCACTCCTCGTCACCTTACTAGTTCCAGCAATGTTTCCTACATCAGGATTGACATCTTCAGAAACCTTATCAGATTCAAGCTCTTGCCTAACTCCTTGCACATAGACCTCGGAACCATAATTCCAAGGGATAGCTTTGTCAGATGAGTATGGCATAGGACCAGGTTTAGTGATAATGATCGGAGCCACACGGGGTTCAGCAGAAATCTTGAAAGGAGCCTTGGTAGGGATCTTTAGTGGTACTTTAGAGATCACAGATACATCTTCGAACTTCAAACCACGGGAGAAACCCTCACACAACTCTTCAACAGTGGGAGTCTTCTCAAATCTGATGGTGCCACGATCCATCCAGCCTTGGATGCCTCTTTTCAGGTTCTCACAACCCTCGGGTATGAGTGCACAGTAATAACAGTCAGGGTCGCAACCTGGAAATAAACCAGCTCGCAACAACTTTCTCTTGATATCGGGGAGAGGAGTCGACAGATCTCTCACATCATAGACATGGATGGTATCCATGATGGCATTAACAGCATGGTCATGTTTTGGCATCGGAGCAGTGATGACGTTAGGAGTCTCAGGGGCGTCAAATTCAATTTCACCAGCTTCTAACATGTCTTGGACTTTGTTTTTCAAGGCCCAACAATTATTCTCATTGTGTCCAGGGGCATTGGAATGGTAAGCACACGTAGCCTTAGGATCATAAGTTGGACTAGCAGTGTTGGTAAACTTTGGAGGATCTCTCAGAGTGATCAGTTTAGCCTTTAGTAGATGTTGTAGGACTTGAGACAAAGGCATGTTGATCGGGGTATATTTTCTCCTTGGTTTATCAGTCTTGTGTTGGTAGTCTTGTCTAGGAGCTTGTTGAGATATTGGTGCGGAGATAAGGACGGCACCAACAGATTGATTCTGATCCTCCTTACCACGACTCTTTTGACTATGAATAGCATTAAACTCATTTCTTCCTTGATATGGCTTCCTCGTAGTGCCAG
Organism: Vicia villosa; assembly: GCF_029867415.1. NCBI lineage: Eukaryota > Viridiplantae > Streptophyta > Magnoliopsida > Fabales > Fabaceae > Vicia > Vicia villosa. The sequence goes on along the minus strand of NC_081182.1, from coordinate 151,878,536 downwards.
AGGCAGAACCCACTTGGATCTTTCCACTTCGAATACCATTTTCCACACGTTCTCCAGTTAAGATGAGATCAGTAAATCCAGATGAAGAACTTCCCAGCAAGTGACTATAAAACGGCCCGGTTAGCGTGCCCATGAACATGTCTACCAACTCTCTATCATTTAAAGAAGGTTGGACTCTTCCAGCTAAATCTCTCCATTTTTGAGCATACTCCTTGAAACTTTCTTTAGGACCCATGGACATGCTTTGAAGTTGCATGCGAGTCGGTGCAAGATCAGAGTTATATTGGTATTGCTTGTAGAAAGCCACAACCAAATCCTCCCAAGTACGGATGCTAGCACTTTCCAGCTTATAATACCATTCGAGTTGAGTTCCAGATAGACTTTCTTGAAAGAAATGGATCCAGAGCCTCTTATCAGCAGTGTGAGGTTGAATATTTCTCACATAAGACCTCAGATGCATCTTAGGGCAAGAGATTCCATCATACTTAGCAAAAGCGGGAGTCTTGAATTTCTGCGGAATAACGACTCCAGGAACGAGTCCCAATTCTTCAAAATCCAACCCAGGTACCTTCTGAATTTCCACACTTCTCAGACGCTCTTCCAGTAGCCTATACTTCTCATCAGCGTAATTCTCATCTTGGGGATACTCGTCTTCTTCTTCTTCTTCTTCACCATCAGAACCTACATGGCTTCCCTGATTGTTCTTGACACTGAGATCATCTCTCTCTTCATCTTCCTCATTCTTAGGGATTTCAGCATCCTCGGCCCTCCTGGGACGACCTTTGAACCTTTTTCCCAGATTGATCACTCCTTTGGGCTTCTGGGTCTTCTTTTCCTTCTTAGTCAGAAGGGCTTTCAGTTCATTTTGCCCATTGGCCAGGTTCAGAATCAGAGCTTGAAATTCAGCATTCTGAGCTTGGAGATTCTTGACAGTTTGTTCGACATCCATCTTTCTTGCTGAAATAAACAGCGGAAAGATGAGGCATTTGTTCTTATGAAACCTGTGATGTGATGTTTATGAATGATATGATTATGCATATGCAATGTTTTCAAGAGATTAAAGGACTTTTAACACATATCAAAAGGAAAATAAAAAAAGAATGTTATTAATAATAATAATAATAATAAGTTTCAGGAGCTCATGGCTTTATATCTTTTTTAGAGTTACATTAAAATATTCTAAAAATAAATAACATAATAAGAATAAAAACAAATAGGAAATCAATCTTCGAGTCGGCGCTTTCTCTTCAAACTTCGAACTTCTTCCTTGTGAGCCTTAATCATCTCATTTCTCTCTTGGACAAGTATATCAATCTCTTGCTCCCATGATTGTATCTGATCGGGAGAGATGAAGTCTTCAATCTTCCATTTACGGGAGAAGTAATCAAGCATACTATCGCGCTCTTTGGCATTGGCCGCCATTATTGATTTTTCTTCTTCCACTTCACGTAGGCGTTTTTCCAAGTCAGCTTTTTCTTGTCTTAGGCAAGCAATGGTGGCAGCAAGGTCTTCATTAGGAGCGGGTACATATGGTTCTACTTCCACATGAACAACGGGAGGAGTAATCCTTGGAACTATAGGAGTATCGGATGGATATGGTATGCCATACTCAACCACTCGATCATAAACCCATTTAAAATAAAGATCTGAAGGGATGTGATTCTTCATTCCTAATTCTCTCACTCCTATTTTCTTCACCTTGGTCCAAGCTTTGATGAACAATTTCTTTTTTCCAGTAGGGTCCGCACCATAATCAAAATTTTCTGCACTAAGATATATGGAACGAGGCTTGTCTTTTAGAGCGAAACCAAATTGATGTCGAGCCAGAATATGATTATAAGTTATTCCCCCTCGAGTACCAAGAAGAGGTACATTAGGGAAATCCCCACAACTATCGAACAAGTGAGATCCTTCAAACCCCTTTTGACTCCAAATAACATCGTCGTAGGAAAGCTTGATGATTCTTTGAGCCCAAGTCCAACCTTCTTCATTCTTTATTGTAGAACGGGATAAGTGCGAAATAAACCACTTATGCAACAATGGTGCGCATCCGAGAATACAACCTTTGCCTTTAGATGATCGATGATGGATGGAATGCAACAAGTCACCCAATAAAGTAGGAACCGGATTGTTACTAATGAAGATCTTGAGAGCAATCACATCCACAATTTTATCATAGCGAGGGAACAACACTTGTCCATAGATTATGCAAGCAAGAACTTTTTCAAGAGCATCCATACTTGTAGCATTAATCAAAATGTCAGCTTGATTATACAAGAAGTCAATCGGTAAACCAGCATATTCTCCTTTATTCACCCAAACTTTCTTGATTTCTGATCGAGGCAAATGCAATGCAGCAGCAACATCTTCCAACTTAGGAGTCTCTTCTTCACCAGTGTAGGGCATCTGATCAAGTACCGACAACCCTAAAATAGAAGAGAATTCTTCCAATGTAGGAACCAACTGAAAATCCCTATAAGTGAAGCAATGTAGTAGAGGATCATAAAACCGGATCATGGTGTTGAGGAGTGCTTCATCCACTTTAGTTCGTACCAAACTGATTAGATTATTAAGAGACTCGGAAAGCACGAGGGAACCAGAGACATTGTCACAAAGCAACTTCAAAGGTGTAGGCACTCCTTTAAAGCTAAGGCAAAAAGGCTTACGAACTTTAATTTCCATGACCTACAAAACAAATTATGGTTAACAATCCTTTAATCCCTTGAATGGAGTTAGTCATGTTATGTATGGATGATGCATGTATGCATGATGCACATACACAAATAAGTCACACAAATCACACAATTTTTGGCTTATGGCTTGCATGGAGTCTGATTAGGTGTCCTTCCCAAGGGCATTTCTATGGATAAGGAGATTTCAGCAACGGGTTCTACCAAGTGACTCAGAATTGTCAGCCCCCTCTAAAGCACCCTCGAACATGGTAAATGCATACCACGCAATGATACTTTAGGAAGAAACCTATCTGAGTTGTAGTATCGGGTAGCGACCATAACTTGGCATGCACCAAGAATAGCCCTCCCACTACGTTCCTAAAAGCCAGGATGGGTTAAGGGTAACTAAAGGTCCTTGAGCTCCGACGCACCCAAAGATACATGCATAAACCTCTCTCATGCAAAAGAGGTACACAATAACCAGTGGAGGCCTAACTCAAGTGTGAACTTCATTTTGACCAACCCCAAGCATACACAAGGGGGGTCTCCATGACTATGCCACTCCTAATCTTAAGTGTTCTTGAATCCGGGAATAGGATTCGTCCTTCAATTTTCCCAAAACGCCCCTGAAAAATAAAACAAACAAACAATAGAAAACATTTAAGTGAATCCTAAGCTTTTAAGGTAACTGTTGCACCCCAAAATTTGCCCATCCAATTTTACTTCTAACTGGCTTATGTTCCTCGTTTCATCTACATTTACACCTTAGGTCATAAATAAAATCATGCATTCATCTAATCAATAAATCTGGCATTGGGATTAAGGATGTTGAAGAGCTAGGGTTTACTATACTTCAAGAGAGATCCAAGTTTGTTTTCTTTCACTAATCATGATTGATGAAGTTAGGGTTTTGATGATTCTTCACCAAATTAACAAATTTCTATATGAGAACTTCATTGAAACGATCTTGGTTTATTCTCTAATTAATTGAGGTTTGGATTACGAGACATGGTGGCATGGTATTCTTTATATCTATCCCCTTCAAGTGATCAATTCAAGTTTATCTCGATTAATTTGTGAGACTTTTATCATTACACACTTGAAAATGAAAATTTGAAGTACACCCAAGGGCGGATTTAAGGTACCTGCATACAATAGTTGGTCTCAAAGGTTTAATACTATTCCATTCAAGTATCCATCATCCAAATTCTATTCAAAGCAACACTTATATATTCATTCAATTCAAGATCCATAGCCAAAACCGAGATCATTACAAACTTCCAAACTTCATTATTAAGAATATTCTTACATCACATTTATAATAAGTCCAACCTTACATCATTCACATTTTTGAGTTTATTTAGTCCATACAAGGCTAACACTGTTCAAGTTCACTTGCAAAGGAAAAATATACACAAATATAAATATCCTGTTATTACATTTCAAGATTGTATCTATGTACTAGACATATCTCTCTTCTATTGAGCATCTTCATGATCCAATCTCAATTTGCTTCAAGTTCTTCATGGCTAAGCAAGATAAGTTCTTCTTTCTTGAATGCTTGTCCAAAGAACCTCAGCCATATGTCAAAAGACCTGCATACACTCACAATACCATCTACCAAACCATGTTCAAATTGTCATATTCATGTTGTAAACCTGCATTAAAATATACATTCAGCCTAATAAATCCACACATTCAGCATAGTAAACACCATACCAATACAAAATACCAGCAGCCCATATTTCTCATTCAAACAACATAACCGAACCAACTAACCTTCTGAATTAATAACTAACAGATTGTAACAGTTCTCCTAACCTCTAAACCTTTTTCCAACAGCCACTTAACAGAGATTCATCTCTAACCACCTATAACTGTCACTAACCGAATCCTAACCGCATCCTAACAACCTAACAGAATAACAGAACTTGGAACCAATGCTAACTACTTCTAACAGAACTATAACAGAAAATCAGAAGAAGAATTGACCTGAGAAAGCATATATAATCAAGCATCGATCTATTCTTGGGCCTTCTTCTTCTCTTCCTCCACGTCCATTTACCATTTTTCTTCACATTCACCACCTTCATCTCTTCACTTCATCACCATTTTCTTCCCCCATCCTCATCATTCTTCAGCTTCTTCATCATTATCACCATCTTCTCCACCATTTTTCACGTCCATTCATCATCATCATTTCTGAACCTACTTCACCATCTTCAATTTCAATCCACTATGTCCATTCTTCTTCACCTTCCTCACATCGATCTTCAAACAAAAACCAGAAAAAAAAAGCTTCTTTGAAGATCCTTCAATCTCCATCAATAATCATTGTCACTACAACAATCAACATCATCATCATCTTCTCGGACTTCTCTCAAACCACACCTTCTTCAACCATCGCCACACCTTCAATCTGCAACCACGCTCATCACCATCATCATAACAACACAAGAAAAGGAGTTAGAATCTGAGAGGAGAAGAAGTGTAGGCAAGAAGGAGAAGAACAAGAGACTACCTGAACTGATTTGTCGCGTTTATTTCGCCAAGAATCTCTGGATTTCTCTTCATCGCCGTTGACGTATTTCCGGTCGAATTTGAAGAGAGCATGAGGTGAGAGACAAACAGAAGAGAGGAAAAGTGACGGCGGTCGGACGGCGTGGTGCATTCGATCGGAGAGAGTGAGAGGCGCTGTCGCCGTTGTTGTTGAAGCGAGGAAGACGAGAGTCTGATAGTTCAATCGCCATTCATGTAACCCTAAATCCCAATGCTATTTTTCTTTTATTTTTATTTTTATTAATTTATTTTGTTCCTTATGAAAATAATAATAATAATTGGATCATACAATGAAATATTGGGCCTGATCCACAGATTGCTATCTCATACCCCCCTGTGGCCCATTGTACTATTTTTTGGACATATGAGATTCTGAAACAAAAATAACTCTGCTGGGCTGATTCTATGGGCCCTGCGCCCAGTTGCTCTTCACACCATATATTTCAGTTTACACCCCCTGTTTCCATTAATATTTTTAGGTTCTATTAGTTTTTTGCCATTTCTTTTTAGTGAATAAAAGCTAATTTTTTCCTATGAACTTTGAGACTTTAACATGATTTTTGACATATAAAGATAATCACTAAAAAATATTAGTTTAGGCTTTTATTTCAATTCTTTTGCTTGAATAGAGTTCTCGCTTTTGTCATATAAAAATCATAACAATAAATAGTATCTTTTAATCCATTTCATGCTATATTTTGAATCTTTTACTCCATGCTTTTGTACTATTTTTCAAGTCATTCTTTTAATCATTTTTAGTACTATTTTGTATCATGCTCACTTGTGGTTTACTTGTAGCTTTATCTTGTAATTTCACTTGTATGTTCCCATAGATTTAGGACCTATAATCTTCATAACATTAGGCTAGTTGATCATTATAGGCTAGTTCTCTTCTCCTTTTTCTTTTCAACTTTTTTTAAAACATTAATAAAGGACGACGCGAATCATGCTAATGCCTTTTTTTTAGTGTGAAAGAAATGATTGGGGCGTAGGCCCCGATGTATGTTCTTTCCCACTTAGCGGAAGAGAAATGATTGAGGCGTAGGCCTCGGTGTATTTCTTAACCGTTATTTAGAGAAACGATTGTGGCGTAGGCCTCGATGTGCATTCTCTAAATATTCAAAAATTGTATTTCATTTAGAGAAACGATTGTGGCGTAGGCCTCGATGTGCATTCTCTAATTATTCAAAAAACTGTATTTCATTTAGAGAAACGATTGTGGCGTAGGCCTCGATGTGCATTCTCTAAATACACAAAAATTCTCTTTTATGGCATGATTCAAGTCACAAATTAATTTCCCTTAAAAGACACCTAAACAAAAACACTTCAAAATATCTAATAAAGGCTCAGAGCTAATCAAAGTGAGGAAGTGATGCGATGCCTTGTAGTGGGTTTTCGTCCATCATGGAATTACACATAAAAAACACAAACCAATCTTCTCTCTCTTGCCTCTGAGGCATTCTTTCTCTTGCCTTCAGGGCATTCTTTCTCCTAATCGGACACGTTATTTCCGCTCCATTCCCAGCTTAAGACTCCAGAGGTCGAGCAGCGGAGTGCGAATGTAACTGTTCAACTAAAAAAACACAAAAACGAACAAAAACATGTGAGCCGAACTACGGCGCTCTGATTCCTGAAAAGGATACGTAGGCATCAAGTCGCGGGGCTTGAACGAGCACAATTATTTATAAACCTTATTTTCCCCGTGTTTCTTCTTTTTTCATTTGCATGCATTCCCCTAATAATTAAGCTTTATATTTATACACCCTTTAGATAGCAACAAACATAGGTGGATACCATTGAGTACGATGGGCGTGAGGGGTGCTAGCACCTTCCCCTTGCGTAACCGACTCCCGTACCTTATCTCTGGTCGAAAGACCTCGTTCTTATTCATCCTAGGTTTTCTGATATTCCTTTCCCTCTTTGGGATAAATATATTGGTGGCGACTCTGTTTATTTTCGCGAGCGTGCGACAGCTGGCGACTCTGCTAGGGACCTAGCTTAGTCGATCCTAGCTTGTGTTTGTTTTCTTTTCTTTGGGTGTTGATTTATTGATTTATTGCTTTATTGCTTTACTGCTTTATTGCTTTATTTCTTTATGCCTTGCATATCATGACTATTTATTGCTCGCATATCATGTTTATTTTCTCGCATTCTGGACTATATTATGGGTCCCCGTGGGGGCCATATATTTTCTCTGTTTGCAGGTTGGGTGGGTTGTTTATATGAGGTAAAAGGCCCAATACCCAGGCCAGAGTGATACTTAGGCTACCTAGGATAGAGTGGATAGTCATGACGCCGATGAGATGTCAGGTCTTGTCTAGTGCGATCGTGAGACCCACGCCCAGTCGAGGTTCGAATGGGGTATCATCGTTGGCATGTAGATGCAACAATGGTGGTATCTCAGGAGAACTGATAACGCTGGTTGCCATTTTGACCTACCCTGACCTAGACTACACCCGTGAGTGGGGAGGGAATCATATCCTTTACAGATACAGGTACATGTTCTGTTGGTGACTATTGGTTCTCCTGGTATTTAAAAAGGCGTCGAACCTTTGATCCTGGGACATTTGACTTATGCAGAAGTTCTACATCAGTTATCTATCAGAATCAACGTCGAACCTCTGAATCTGGAGGATTCGACCTCATTTGACTTATGCAGAAGTTCTACATCAGTTATCTATCATAATCAACGTCGAACCTCTGAATCTGGAGGTTTGACCTTATGTGACTTATGCAAAGGGTATTCAGAATCAACGTCGAACCTCTGAATCTGGAGGGTCCGACCATCATTGACTTATGCACAAGCTATTTATCAAAGCAACGTCGAACCTCTGAATCTGGAGGATTCGACCATATCTTATTGACCATGCGAAGCTGTTATCTAAGAGGCCATGATCCTTGATCCTGATTTATGATACATTTGCATCATCATTAACATTTTGCATTCATATGCATCCATGGTTACCAAGACTCTTACCACTCTTCCTCTCCATCAGATCAGTCAAGACGATTCCTCCACACCGATATCTGACATGAGACAACAGATAAAGAATCATGGGGAATTACAAACAAGATCAAGCTACTATCAGAAAACTGCATGCCTCCTCATGGGGGAACCTTCCACCAGTGGACCATGAAGACTTTATGTTTGTCGGAGAACATTTCATTTGCATTAGAATAAGGCCAAGCTTGCCATTGTATAGATTTCTTTAGTACTTTCAATTGTATTACTTTTGTTGTTATCAAGTACTTCTCATTGTAAGAAACTCATTCTGTTTGAATAAATAAAAATAATGTAACATACATGTTTTTCTCAAATCATTTCATCTTTGTCATTATGTTCATTGATACTTCACTCATTTGTCTTAAGCAACTAAAAAAGGAGGATGATGAAAATCAAAAAACACATGAATCACTAACTGTATGCTTTTGGAACAAAGATCCTGCTGACGATGTACAGGCATTATTTCAATTCCCAAACACTGGAGTTATAAGGGAGTGAAACCCTCGTCAACCCCTTTGAGCCTAAGGAGTAGTAGTTTCTTTTCAAAAAAATACAAAACCCTCAATCTTAACCAGGGGCAAGGTAGTCTTCAGTTAGTGCGACCGAGCGCTCAACTTTCAGGTATTCCATCAGAGGATCAATCATATCTCAGATCTCACAACAAAAAAGGAAGAGCATAATCCACAATGGAGGTCTCCCATTCACTAAGAAGAAGGCAGTCACAACCTTTTCTTCAAGTCAATTACCAAAGTCATACAACTTGTTCCCGAACGAGACAAAAAAAAGAATGAAAAGAAAGTTATGAATCATGATAAAAAAGAAAGAAGCAATAGCCCGCTAAGTCAAAAAGAAAGAAAAGCTTTGAAGCAAATGACTTAGGCAAAAATTAGGGCATATCCCGCTGGGCAACGAAAACCAAAGTCAAAAGAAACTTTCTGTCCAGGCAAAAGTTAGGGAAAGCAAAAGGCAAAGCACAAGAAAGAAACCCTCCAAGGGACAAGTTGTTGTGACCATCAACAAAAGCATCAAAGGGTGGCTGCCACCTCCATCAAAGCCATAAAGGATCCTCATTCATTACAACCCTTCCTGAAAGGTGAACACTCGTGTCAAGCTAACTGAACGTAGGACTGGAGAACATCACGGAGAGGGGTGGGTTAAGTAGAATTTGAGCCTTTATCCTTTGTTTCTTAAACCGTGAACCCGGCCACGTTACAACCCTCAAAAGTCCTAATTGAAGCAGGGTTCGCTCCAAAAGCATGCAAATTGTAAAATCATGTCAAACTGACTCCTAATGTTGCTGTGTCATTTGTGTTAGTATCAGTACAACCTTTTGACAAATAAAACTCTTCTTTGAGATTAACATGTGCATTGCATTTCTCATTATCCTTTTTCAAAACAGAATTGTCTCTAACTTGAAAGTAAGTACTTGATACCAAGGAAAGTTCAACATTGAAGTTCCATCGAGTAATCTTACAAGGGCAAAGTTTGGTTATCCGCAAAGCAAATATCTGAAGAATCCATTTGGTGGAACAATTCCCTTCAATCTGAGGCAATCATTCCATGATCAACACTGGGGCAGACCATTACAAATCTCCATGATTCAAGCACATCAAAATTCCATCTCAAAAGATCATACAAGCTGGGGCAAGATAGAAACAAGTCATTTCTTCATCTTCAATCAAATGTCAGATATCGAGACAAGTGTCGAGGAGTCAAGCCAAACACCTCACCTTCACAAGGGCTATCCTTCAAGCAACAACCTTCCTGCAAGGATTCCTCCATCCACTCCTTGTATCTTGGAAGCAATCATTTCATTCATAATCATACATACATCATGCATATCATTGCATTCTCATTGGCATACCTCCCTCAATAATCCAATCATCAACAAAGCTGGGGCATCCACCCTATCTTGAATCAAGCAGAGTTCAGAACTCCATCTAATCTACACCATACAAAGCAGAAACCCTAAACATCCAATCAGTACACTGCATATAGCAATCATTGCATAGCATCTCCAGAAGTGCACAAATAAATCAAACATTTGCATGTGAAGCATAAGCCATGTTACTCATCAGATGAGGTCCCTACAAAGCATTCAAATTGATATTCCACTGGATCACTCAGAGTTACCATTGTGGTGTCATCTCCCATATTCAATCAAGTTCATTTCTCTTTCAACCCAGAGTTGATGTTTTAGTGCTCAACCCAGAGTTGATTCTCCTTTCATCTTCTAACCCCGAGTTAATTATCTTTTCCCACTCAACCCAGAGTTGACGGTTATCTCTTTTCTTTTCCCACTCAACCCAGAGTTGACGGTTATCTTATTTCTTTCCCACTCAACCCAGAGTTGACGGTCATCCTCTATTCAATCCAGAATTGATTATCTTTTCCCACTCAACCCAGAGTTGACGGTTATTGCTTGTCTTTTCCCACTCAACCCAGAGTTGACGGTTATCTGTTCTCCTTTCCCACTCAACCCAGAGTTGACGGTTATTCCTTGTTGATTCCTTTTTTCCCACTCAACCCAGAGTTGACGGTTATCCTTCGTTCAATCCAGAATTGATTATTTCTCTTTCCCACTCAACCCAGAGTTGATGGTTATTTCTTTCTCAACCCAGAGTTGACGGTTATCTTTTCTCTTTTCCCACTCAACCCAGAGTTGACGGTTATTCCTCGTTAATTTTTCTTTCCCTCTCAACCCAGAGTTGACGGTCATCAGTTGATCTTTTTCCTACTCAACCTAGAATTGACGGTTATCTTTTATTCAAACCCAGAGTTGATCTCTTTCCCATTCAACCCAGAGTTGACGGTTACCTTTTGTTCAATCCAGAATTGACGTCTCTTTCCCACTCAACCCAGAGTTGACGGTTATCTTTTGCCTTTTACCTCTCAACCTAGAGTTGACGGTTATCTTTTATTCGACCCAGAGTTGATCCTTCTCTTTCCCTCTCACCCAGAGTTGACGGATATATTTTCTCCTTTACCACTCAACCCAGAGTTGACGGTTACCTTTTGTCATTTTCCACTCAACCCAGAGTTGACGGTCATCCCTTTTTTTTTTCAATCCAGAATTGATCATCCTTTCCCACTCAACCTAGAGTTGACGGTTATTTCTAATTGTTCATCCTTCCCCTTTCAACCCAGAGTTGAATTACTTTCTCTCAACCCAGAGTTGATGTCTATCTCTTGTTTCCAACCCAGAGTTGATATTCTTGCTTTCTCTCTCAACCCAGAGTTGATGCCTATATCTTGTCCTATTAATACTGATTTCCCCTTTCCGTTCTCAACCCAGAGTTGATGTTTACCTCTTGTCCAACCCAGAGTTGACCCACTATTCCTCTTCAACCCAGAGTTGAGTTCTATTTCATTTCTAACCCAGAGTCAATTTGTTCAATCCAGAATTGATACACTTTTCCTCAGTGGAGTTGACACCATTTCTTCCCCAGTGGATCTTATCTCTCATCGGGCAAATTTTCAGGTTCTCTTGGTATTTAATCTTCTTCAACCTTGAATGTTCGAAAGGCTGATGCCAATCTCACTCTCAGGTTTAAGATGATTAAATAGGGGCAGCTGTTGCACCCCAAAATTTGCCCATCCAATTTTACTTCTAACTGGCTTATGTTCCTCGTTTCATCTACATTTACACCTTAGGTCATAAATAAAATCATGCATTCATCTAATCAATAAATCTGGCATTGGGATTAAGGATGTTGAAGAGCTAGGGTTTACTATACTTCAAGAGAGATCCAAGTTTGTTTTCTTTCACTAATCATGGTTGATGAAGTTAGGGTTTTGATGATTCTTCACCAAATTAACAAATTTCTATATGAGAACTTCATTGAAACGATCTTGGTTTATTCTCTAATTAATTGAGGTTTGGATTACGAGACATGGTGGCATGGTATTCTTTATATCTATCCCCTTCAAGTGATCAATTCAAGTTTATCTCGATTAATTTGTGAGACTTTTATCATTACACACTTGAAAATGAAAATTTGAAGTACACCCAAGGGCGGATTTAAGGTACCTGCATACAATAGTTGGTCTCAAAGGTTTAATACTATTCCATTCAAGTATCCATCATCCAAATTCTATTCAAAGCAACACTTATATATTCATTCAATTCAAGATCCATAGCCAAAACCGAGATCATTACAAACTTCCAAACTTCATTATTAAGAATATTCTTACATCACATTTATAATAAGTCCAACCTTACATCATTCACATTTTTGAGTTTATTTAGTCCATACAAGGCTAACACTGTTCAAGTTCACTTGCAAAGGAAAAATATACACAAATATAAATATCCTGTTATTACATTTCAAGATTGTATCTATGTACTAGACATATCTCTCTTCTATTGAGCATCTTCATGATCCAATCTCAATTTGCTTCAAGTTCTTCATGGCTAAGCAAGATAAGTTCTTCTTTCTTGAATGCTTGTCCAAAGAACCTCAGCCATATGTCAAAAGACCTGCATACACTCACAATACCATCTACCAAACCATGTTCAAATTGTCATATTCATGTTGTAAACCTGCATTAAAATATACATTCAGCCTAATAAATCCACACATTCAGCATAGTAAACACCATACCAATACAAAATACCAGCAGCCCATATTTCTCATTCAAACAACATAACCGAACCAACTAACCTTCTGAATTAATAACTAACAGATTGTAACAGTTCTCCTAACCTCTAAACCTTTTTCCAACAGCCACTTAACAGAGATTCATCTCTAACCACCTATAACTGTCACTAACCGAATCCTAACCGCATCCTAACAACCTAACAGAATAACAGAACTTGGAACCAATGCTAACTACTTCTAACAGAACTATAACAGAAAATCAGAAGAAGAATTGACCTGAGAAAGCATATATAATCAAGCATCGATCTATTCTTGGGCCTTCTTCTTCTCTTCCTCCACGTCCATTTACCATTTTTCTTCACATTCACCACCTTCATCTCTTCACTTCATCACCATTTTCTTCCCCCATCCTCATCATTCTTCAGCTTCTTCATCATTATCACCATCTTCTCCACCATTTTTCACGTCCATTCATCATCATCATTTCTGAACCTACTTCACCATCTTCAATTTCAATCCACTATGTCCATTCTTCTTCACCTTCCTCACATCGATCTTCAAACAAAAACCAGAAAAAAAAAGCTTCTTTGAAGATCCTTCAATCTCCATCAATAATCATTGTCACTACAACAATCAACATCATCATCATCTTCTCGGACTTCTCTCAAACCACACCTTCTTCAACCATCGCCACACCTTCAATCTGCAACCACGCTCATCACCATCATCATAACAACACAAGAAAAGGAGTTAGAATCTGAGAGGAGAAGAAGTGTAGGCAAGAAGGAGAAGAACAAGAGACTACCTGAACTGATTTGTCGCGTTTATTTCGCCAAGAATCTCTGGATTTCTCTTCATCGCCGTTGACGTATTTCCGGTCGAATTTGAAGAGAGCATGAGGTGAGAGACAAACAGAAGAGAGGAAAAGTGACGGCGGTCGGACGGCGTGGTGCATTCGATCGGAGAGAGTGAGAGGCGCTGTCGCCGTTGTTGTTGAAGCGAGGAAGACGAGAGTCTGATAGTTCAATCGCCATTCATGTAACCCTAAATCCCAATGCTATTTTTCTTTTATTTTTATTTTTATTAATTTATTTTGTTCCTTATGAAAATAATAATAATAATTGGATCATACAATGAAATATTGGGCCTGATCCACAGATTGCTATCTCATACCCCCCTGTGGCCCATTGTACTATTTTTTGGACATATGAGATTCTGAAACAAAAATAACTCTGCTGGGCTGATTCTATGGGCCCTGCGCCCAGTTGCTCTTCACACCATATATTTCAGTTTACACCCCCTGTTTCCATTAATATTTTTAGGTTCTATTAGTTTTTTGCCATTTCTTTTTAGTGAATAAAAGCTAATTTTTTCCTATGAACTTTGAGACTTTAACATGATTTTTGACATATAAAGATAATCACTAAAAAATATTAGTTTAGGCTTTTATTTCAATTCTTTTGCTTGAATAGAGTTCTCGCTTTTGTCATATAAAAATCATAACAATAAATAGTATCTTTTAATCCATTTCATGCTATATTTTGAATCTTTTACTCCATGCTTTTGTACTATTTTTCAAGTCATTCTTTTAATCATTTTTAGTACTATTTTGTATCATGCTCACTTGTGGTTTACTTGTAGCTTTATCTTGTAATTTCACTTGTATGTTCCCATAGATTTAGGACCTATAATCTTCATAACATTAGGCTAGTTGATCATTATAGGCTAGTTCTCTTCTCCTTTTTCTTTTCAACTTTTTTTAAAACATTAATAAAGGACGACGCGAATCATGCTAATGCCTTTTTTTTAGTGTGAAAGAAATGATTGGGGCGTAGGCCCCGATGTATGTTCTTTCCCACTTAGCGGAAGAGAAATGATTGAGGCGTAGGCCTCGGTGTATTTCTTAACCGTTATTTAGAGAAACGATTGTGGCGTAGGCCTCGATGTGCATTCTCTAAATATTCAAAAATTGTATTTCATTTAGAGAAACGATTGTGGCGTAGGCCTCGATGTGCATTCTCTAATTATTCAAAAAACTGTATTTCATTTAGAGAAACGATTGTGGCGTAGGCCTCGATGTGCATTCTCTAAATACACAAAAATTCTCTTTTATGGCATGATTCAAGTCACAAATTAATTTCCCTTAAAAGACACCTAAACAAAAACACTTCAAAATATCTAATAAAGGCTCAGAGCTAATCAAAGTGAGGAAGTGATGCGATGCCTTGTAGTGGGTTTTCGTCCATCATGGAATTACACATAAAAAACACAAACCAATCTTCTCTCTCTTGCCTCTGAGGCATTCTTTCTCTTGCCTTCAGGGCATTCTTTCTCCTAATCGGACACGTTATTTCCGCTCCATTCCCAGCTTAAGACTCCAGAGGTCGAGCAGCGGAGTGCGAATGTAACTGTTCAACTAAAAAAACACAAAAACGAACAAAAACATGTGAGCCGAACTACGGCGCTCTGATTCCTGAAAAGGATACGTAGGCATCAAGTCGCGGGGCTTGAACGAGCACAATTATTTATAAACCTTATTTTCCCCGTGTTTCTTCTTTTTTCATTTGCATGCATTCCCCTAATAATTAAGCTTTAGATTTATACACCCTTTAGATAGCAACAAACATAGGTGGATACCATCGAGTACGATGGGCGTGAGGGGTGCTAGCACCTTCCCCTTGCGTAACCGACTCCCGTACCTTATCTCTGGTCGAAAGACCTCGTTCTTATTCATCCTAGGTTTTCTGATATTCCTTTCCCTCTTTGGGATAAATATATTGGTGGCGACTCTGTTCATTTTCGCGAGCGTGCGACAGTAACCCCTCTTTTATCGGTATCTCCCCAGCAGAGTCGCCAGTTCTGTAATACGGTGAACTGACTTTTTATCAATCGGAATGTCGCGGTAAGCAAGAGTCGCCACCGACTTTTATTTTATCCAAACAATATTCGGAAAGGCAAAAAGAAACAGAAAAAAACCTTTTAAAGAAAATCTGAGTTCGGGGGGTAATTTATGCAAAGGGAAGGTGTAAGGCACCCTTTGCATCCATGGTTTTCCATGGGCTCTTAATTGCTTTGCTTGCTCGTTTGTTTAGAGAATGTAGATGAAAGAGATAGGGACTTTAGCTTGTGAATAAGCGTTGCCCTTTTGAAAAATTATGAGAAAGAATATAATAAAAAGGTTTGAGCATTGCAAGGCAATTAGGGGCAATTACCTTAAACTCAGATGATAGGTCTCTTTTTAGCCTTTCAGAATGAAAGGGTCAGTCCTTGCCATAAGAGGGCAGGAAGCCTTTCGTTTGGAGGTTGAAGGGTCGTCGAAGCATCCTTTGCCATAAGACTGTCCCATGCCATAGAAGGGCAGGTAGTCTAAGGTAAGGATCAGAATAAGCCTTTTCGTAGGCAGCCAGAAGATACCTCAGCCTTTTTCCGTAGGCAATTTCCGAGGGTCGAGGTCATTTGTGTATCGAAGGCAGCATCATTCAGGGTCGTGACCTTTTTATCGAGGCAACATGGCTGAGGTATCTTCGAATTCGAGGGACGTGGCTTATTCTGCAAAAACACGAAGGCAACAGGCAACAAGGCAACAGGCAACAGAGAGGGTTACCCAAAAAGCGTGCGTGTGTGCACCAATCACGTGATTCAATTCAGATATTTATCTTTTAATTAGTTATTCTAATTCAATTAACGAGTTGCACTCCCTAAGTTACTAACCACGCAGTTATAAAGCAATAAAGGGAAGGGGAAAATGAAACCAGCGGAGGAGAGGGGATTTGTAACCAGCGGATACAAAATAATAGGTCTAAACAAGTAATAATTAAATAGGGTCGAGGTTTTAGGGTTACCGATTATTCGAGCTTTGGCAATTGGCGAACCCTGAAAGAAAGAAACATGGCAAACAACAAAAAAAAGGGGTGAGTGCATTGTCGGTTCGAAGGCAAACTTCATTAACCACAAAGAAAATAGAATAATAAATTAAAAGTAGAAATAGAGATAAGGTACTTAGCTTGGCATTTGCCTGACAGGGTTGAGGGCAAGGTTTGCCAGAAGCATCGACTCTGACCATTAGGAATGAGCAAAGAAACAAATAAGGCGTGAGTGTATTATCAGATTCGAGGGCGAAGGGATTAACCCTAAAAATAAAGAATAAATAAATATAAAAATAATAGTAAAAACAAAGGAGGGTACTTAGCTTTGTATTTGACCTGATATGGTTAGTAGTCGGGAGAGATCTCAGGGTTAACCCTGAAAAAGACAAAGGCAAAAGAAAGAGTGAATGTATGCACAGTTCAGAAATATAATGGCAAACCCTAAAATTAAAAAAGGAAACAAAATAGACTTCAAACAAATAAAATACTTAGCTTTTGGTATTTTGATCGGGCGCACAGTCGGAAGGCACTTGAAAAGTCAACCCTGAAAAGGCAAGGCACGGGAAGAAAATATTTCAGTGTATAGTTTGATCTTCGTAAACCCTGATTAGGGTACGAATTTAAATAATAAAAAAACGAACGATTTAATTAATTATTGGTCTCGCGACCTAATTAATTAAATCGGAATAACAAAATTAAATCGAACGTAAAAAAAAGTTTTTATGAAATTTTTAGAATTAAAATAAGAATTTTAGAATAAATATAAATACCTTAATATAATTAAATAACAATATAAATTTTAACTCCATAAATGATTATACATGTAAATAAATGAATAAGAAAAATAAACACATAAAATATTTTTATAAAAAATATTTATAATTTATATATTTTTATATAAAATATGTTTGATTAAAAACAAAATATATATACATTAAAACAAAAAGTAAAAGGCTGTATAATTAAAATTAAAAAAAATTCAAAAAAACTTAACTTTTGATCTGGTGTGACTCACACGCGTGGAGCATGGTGCGCCTTCAGGCCTGGCAGCGTTGGATCTGAAATAATGATGATCGAACGGTTGTGATGCAGAGAGCGCATGATAAGCCATGTTTCTTAACGCATCAGATCCCAGGGAAACCAAACAATACGCGCGCCAATTCTGTTTTGAACGGGCCAATAGTACGTGGACACGCACTCGTCCCTGACCTCCAGCCGTCGCCAAAACCAGACCCTTTACCTACGGTTGCTTCATTCCGTCGCCATAGCCTGTGATCTTTACGAATACAACGAAAACACAACAAAAATTCTTCGCGAGACCATAGACATGATCGTCCAGATCTCACGATCATAACCTTGCCTTTAATTTGGCTTAATTTAACCTATAGCAAAAAACCCTAAAACAAACCCTAATTTTCAACGATGGCATATTCGTATACGTTCACGCAAACAGCATAATAATGACCCAGAAACGTTCCAAATGCCATAAGGACCAATAATATGCAGGCAATTTTACAGAATGATGCATGAATTCATGAAATCGAAGCAAAGAATGTAGCGACTTACCTTGCTAAATAGGAGGTGTTTCTGGTGTTGTTGAACGCGTGCAACGATCTGGATCGATTCAGAATGCTTTCAGGAACGTTTTGGGATGAATTGCAAGCCTTGAATTGCCTTACACCACCAATTTGAAGTTTGACTTTTCTCCACTTTTGTAATTCGGTTCTAGGGTTCTTCAGAGCCAAATTTCGTAACCCTAGAGGTCTGCCCTTGTTTGATACTTATAGAGGAGTGATTAGGGTGAATCTTGAGCCTTGAATCTTAAGAAATCTTTGACTTGCATATTGAGAAAATTTGATTGAAAAATAAATTATGGAACTTTCTAAATAGGCCAATATTGATTCAATCTTGTCCAATTTTATTCATGTACGAAATTAGATTGATTTTGGAATATATTTGATGATTAATGATGATTGGAACATAGGCATAAATCATATCTTTTGTATTTTTTATTTTTCATAATTAATTCATGATTTTAAATGATTAAAATCACAAAATAATTAATAAAAAATAATATAAAATATGAAAGTATGATTTGGGGGGCGTGCATGGGCTTGTAATGGAGATTGAGTGAAGAAATCATAGGCCCATTTGGAAAATTTTGGATTTTGAACCTTTCCTTTTCACATTTTTTCTCAAAAATAGTCCAACTTTGACAAGGTGTATTTCTCTCAATTCTTGAGGTATGGAAGTGTTCTTGGACTTTTTGGAAACCTTAGAGAGTCCTCTAACCAATGTCTTTGGTCCTATATCAAAATCATTTTCCATTCTCATTTTATGACCTTTTGAAAAAAGTGTCTTCTTGTTGACTTTTGAAAAGGACCTATAATGTATGAAGCCATATCTCTTAGGTTATTGACCTATGAGCTTTGATTCTTGGACCATTGGATATAGGAATGAATTCCCTTCAAAATGAGCTTTGGTGGGAATTTTTCTGATGAAGTATGAATATTTGGTGAATTTTCAAAGTTTTGGTTGACTTTTTCAGTTCATGCCCAAAATAGTAACTTTTGACTTTTGACTTTTCTGATCTTTCCTTGTATCATCATGATCAACCCTTGATCAAATGATGGTTTTAGGGTTATGAGGATGTCGTTGACCAAATATCTTGAGTTTCGACTGTATATTGACTTGAAATGACTGTTTTGCCCTTGAGAGTCGACTGTTGACCTAATCAGGATTTGAGGGACTAAATTTGCTCTGTTTGACTTGAAACTTTATATGGAGATACCTATGGAACCACCTTGAGCCATTGATTCAATGATTTTCCATTGAATTAATAACTCCCTAGTTCAGAGCTTTTTGTATAGGAGAGTGTGTTTTGGAGCTTTGTCTTTTGTTTTGATTTTATGTGTGGAAAATAACATGGGCAAATTTTGGGGTATGACAGACAGCTTCAGAACTTGAATTTCTTTAATCTTCAGAACATTCACAGCTTCTGATTTCTGCTTCCCTCGGATAGCTTCAGAGCTTTGAATTTCTACCAACATCACTTCATGCTAGATTTGTATCAGAACATTGTTGAATGTACCAGAGCATCATCAGAGCATCTCTACATCCTGAAATGTTACAGAACAAAAACTAAACGACAAAAGTCAGCATGAACGAGTCAGAACATAAAATGTATATTAGAACACATGATATGTATCAGAGCAAATAGAATTTTGTCAGGGAAAATAGACAAATATGGATCAAATTCTATTATCAGTGCTTCTGATTCTGAAGCTTGACAGCACTCAGCTTGCTTCAGTTTCCATAAGCTTATTCTTTTTACAGAATAACGCTTCTTATGGTTTTGCTTCTTGTGTGCTTTGAAGATTCTCTTCACTTCTTTATACCCGCAAAACACTTAAACCATATAGAACTTGCAGTTCTTGTTAGTAAATGTGTGGGAGCTTTACCCAGCAACTGATAGATTAATCAAATCATTTATCATTTATCTTCTCCCCCTTTTTGTCATAACATCAAAAAGAATATTTCAAAAGATTCAGATGAATAAAACGACAAATAAAATCACTGGAATGTAAAAACAAAGAAACTTTTCATTGATAATCAAAAGATATTACAAAAGGTTCTTATGTTTAACAAGATGAGAAACATTCCTAGCAAATACATAAAAAGTCATCCCAAGAGGAAATGACTACAAAAATTAAAAACAAAACCCTAGCAAGACACATTCTGTGTCAACCCATCAAGAATCCCTGTGGTCTTCTTGTCTTTCCAGACTAGAACCTCCACTGTAGGAGAGATCCAAGAGACCAAAGAGGAAGAGAGGGACAGTTCACAGACAGAGAACTGCTGTTGCAAACGGGGCTTTCTCTTAACATAAAAGTTAAGAATATCATTCTTAACCTCTTCCCATAACTCAAGAAAGTCTTCTGTCTTTGGATGAAGGTTGATAACAACATCAAAGAAGAGGTCTGACTTGAGAGGTATTAGGAGAGCCATCCCGAGATATGCAGAGATCTGCCGCCTTTGAGTCATAGATCTTCAACAGGCTTAGAGCATGATTAAGAGATCCAGACAAAGGATTCAAGATGAACGCTAGGTTTGAACTAGGATTTTTTTTTAAAGAAAGAAAAACTGTGTTTGAGCAAGAGAAAAAAAAACAGGAGAGAGAGAGAGAGAAAACTTGATGAGGAATGCAAAGAGATAGAGAAAGAAAACAGAGACAGAGTGTAATAGAGAAAATATAAGAGGGAAGGAGAAGCGTTTGAAGAGTATTTAAAAGAAAATAAAATGAAACAAATGATGGATAGCATTTAATGTTACGTGACATGAGGAGAGATAATAAAGACAAATGAGGTGACTAGCACAGTTACCTATGGTCGGCGTCCCTTCAACTGCACGCGCGCTTATCCATGAACAGTAAAGACAGGTTTACCATCCGAGATAAAACGTTACAGCTGTTTTGCTTTACAAGAGGTTCTGAATCAACTTAGACAATGAAACGTTAGTAATAACCGAATCATAATTTCTAAAAGATTTCAATCAGAACTTCTGATAAAAAAAATAATCCACTTTCATTTCAGAAGATACTCATACATAAGAACTTCTCATCTTCTCATTCTGGGCATAAATCCATACTGATGTTCTTCAGAATGAACTTAAACTTATCTTCAGCCAGGGGTTTTGTAAAGATATCAGCCCATTGATGGTCTGTATCCACGAAGTTTAAAGATAGAACACCCTTCTGAACATAGTCCCTTATGAAATGATGTTTAATCTCAATATGTTTAGCTTTTGAATGAAGAATAGGATTCTTAGATAAACATATAGCAGAAGTATTATCACAGAATATAGGAATGTTACTCTCATATATCTGATAATCTTCTAGCTGACTCTTCATCCAGAGCATCTGTGTACTGCAACCAGCAGCAGCGACATATTCTGCTTCTGTTGTTGATAGAGCAATGGTTGCTTGCTTCTTGCTATACCAGGAGATCAAATGACTTCCAAGAAATTGGCAACTTCCTGAAGTACTCTTTCTTTCAATTCTGTCTCCAGCATAGTCAGCATCGCAGAATCCTACTAAGTTGTATTCTTTAGATTTTCTGTAAACTAAGCCAACATTAGTAGTACCTTTCAGATACCTTAGAATTCTCTTAACAGCAGTTAAATGAGATTCTCTAGGATCTGATTGGAATCTAGCACACAAACAAACACTGAACAAAATGTCAGGTCTAGAAGCAGTCAAATATAGAAGAGATCCAATCATACCTCTGTATAACTTCTGATCTACCTTCTTACTTACCTCATCCTTACCTAGGATGCATGTTGGATGCATAGGAGTTTTGGCTTCTTTGCAGTCTAGAAGATTAAACTTCTTCAGAAGTTCCTTCACATACTTGGTTTGGTGAACGTACGTTCCTTCTGATGTTTGATTTATTTGTATTCCAAGGAAATACTTGAGTTCTCCCATCATGCTCATTTCAAACTCAGTCTGCATAGACTCAGCAAACTCCTTTCCAAGTGTAGCATTAGATGTTCCAAAAATAATATCATCTACATATATTTGACAAATTAAAATATCCCTTTTAAAGGTTTTACAGAAGAGAGTAGTGTCCACTTTTCCTCTAGTGAAACCATTATCCAGAAGGAAAGAACTTAAGCGTTCATACCAAGCTCTGGGAGCTTGTTTCAATCCGTACAATGATTTCTTTAGTTTAAAAACATGATTAGGAGACATAGAGTCTTCAAAACCAGGAGGTTGATGGACATAAACTTCTTCATCTATATAACCATTTAAGAAGGCACTCTTAACATCCATCTGATAGAGAGTGATGTTATGTTGAGTGGCAAATGAAATTAATAGACGAATAGATTCTAACCTGGCCACTGGTGCAAAGGTTTCTGTATAGTCAATCCCTTCTTGCTGACTATAACCCTGAGCCACCAGTCTGGCTTTGTTCCTTACCACTTCACCTTTCTCACTGAGCTTGTTTCTGAAGACCCATTTTGTACCGATTATATTGAATCCATCTGGTCTAGGAACAAGATCCCAAACATCATTCCTTGTAAACTGATTCAGTTCTTCTTGCATAGCAATTATCCAGTCTGGATCTTCTAGAGCATGATCAACAGAAGTTGGCTCGATCAAAGATACAAGACCTAATTGACAGTCTGCATTGTTCTTAAGGAATGCTCTTGTTCTGATTGGATCATCCTTCTTTCCAAGAATGACATCTTCTGAATGACCAGAGATGAGTCTGGATGATCTTCTGACAGATGGTTCTTCAGAAATGCTTAGATTCTCCAGAGAAGCTGATACTTGATCTTTAGATTCTTTGCTTCTGAGAAGCTCTGCTTCTGATGCGTTGCTTCTTGGCTCAACAACTTCTGATACATCAATATCACAATCTGCAAAATTATCAAACTGCTTTGGTTTTTCAGAACCAAGCTTATCATCAAACCTGATATTGATTGATTCTTCTACAATCAATGTTTCAATATTGTATACTCTGTAGCCTTTTGAGCGTTCAGAATATCCAAGAAGGAAACATTTTTGTGCTTTGGAATCAAACTTACCAAGATGATCTTTAGTGTTCAGAATAAAGCATACACATCCAAAAGGATGGAAATATGAAATGTTGGGCTTTGTATTCTTCCACAATTCATAAGGAGTCTTATTTAGAATAGGTCTGATAGAGATTCTATTCTGAATATAGCATGCAGTGTTTATTGCTTCTGCCCAGAAATGCTTAGCCATATTGGTTTCATTGATCATGGTTCTGGCCATTTCTTGCAGAGTCCTATTCTTTCGTTCTACCACTCCATTTTGCTGTGGAGTTCTAGGACAAGAGAAATCATGGGCAATACCATTTTCTTTGAAGAACTCTTCAAAGAATCTGTTCTCAAATTCACCACCATGATCACTTCTAACCTTTATGATTTTACACTCTTTTTCAGATTGAATCTGAATGCAGAAATCAAAGAACACTGAATGAGACTCATCCTTGTGTTTCAAGAATTTTACCCATGTCCAGCGGCTATAATCATCTACGATGACTAATCCATATTTCTTCCCTCTGACAGATGCTGTTTTGACTGGGCCAAACAGATCAATGTGCAAGAGTTCTAATGGCCTTGAGGTAGAAACAACATTCTTGGACTTGAATGCAGGTTTGGAGAACTTGCCCTTCTGACATGCTTCACAAAGAGCATCTGATTTGAATTTCAGATTAGGGAGTCCTCTGACAAGATCCAGTTTGTTAATCTGAGAAATCTTTCTCAAACTAGCATGACCTAATCTTCTGTGCCAGACCCACTGCTCTTCAGAAACAGACATAAGACAAGTCACCTTCTGACTCATAAGATCTTGCAGATCTGTCTTATAAATGTTGTTCTTCCTCTTGCCGGTAAATAGGATTGAGCCATCCTTCTGATTTACAGCCTTGCAAGACTTTTGATTAAAGATTATATCATAACCATTGTCACTCAATTGACTGATAGATAAGAGGTTATGAGTTAATCCTTCTACAAGAAGTACATTTGAAATGGAAGGAGAGTTACCAGACTTTATAGTTCCAGAGCCAATTATCTTGCCCTTCTGATCTCCTCCAAACTTGACTTCTCCTCCAGACTTAAGCACCAGGTCTTGGAACATAGACCTTCTTCCTGTCATGTGTCGTGAGCATCCAGAGTCCAGGTACCACGACATGTTGTGCTTTGTCCTTTTTGCAGCCAAGGATATCTGCAATAGGAATAATCTTATCCTTAGGTACCCACATTTTCTTGGGTCCTTTCTTGTTAGATTTTTTCAAGTTCTGATTGAACTTGGGTTTAACATTGTAAGCAATAGGAGGAACAGCATGATAATTCTTAATGTGAGTTTCATGA
Organism: Vicia villosa; assembly: GCF_029867415.1. Classification (NCBI taxonomy): domain Eukaryota; kingdom Viridiplantae; phylum Streptophyta; class Magnoliopsida; order Fabales; family Fabaceae; genus Vicia; species Vicia villosa. The sequence goes on along the minus strand of NC_081182.1, from coordinate 151,853,935 downwards.
TATTTCCTAGGTTGTGTCACATGCTTCTTAGTGTGTGTAATGTGAAAACTTTGAGCATGTGAAGTGTGCCTAATATCATGTGAGTGGCCATACTTGAACTGATCATACAATGGCTTGTATGTGATTTTCATCTTATCAACAGGTTCAAGTTTGTATGGTGTTTCACCCTAAAAACCAATGCCGACTCTTTTGTTTCCAGACACAGCATATATCATAGAAGCTAGCTGACTTCTGCCAATACTTCTAGATAAGAACTTCCTGAAACTTAAATCATATTCTTTCAGAATATGGTTTAGACTAGGAGTGGATTTTTCTGAATTGGAAGGAGATCCAACATTATTGGATAATTTTAAAACTTTTTCTTTTAATTCAGAATTTTCCAACTCAAGCTTCTTCGTTTCAAATTCAAATAGCTTTTTCAGCTTTTTGTATTTGAGACTAATCTGAGACTTGAATTCCAGAAGTTCTGTTAGACTGGAAACTAACTCATCTCTAGTAAGTTCAGAAAATACCTCTTCAGAATCTGATTCTGATGTAGATTCTGATCTGTCATCTTCTGTCGCCATCAGCGCACAGTTAGCCTGCTCATCTTCAGAGTCTGAATCATCTTCTGACTCATCCCAGGTTGCCATAAGACCTTTCTTCTTATGAAACTTCTTCTTGGGATTTTCCTTCTGAAGTTTTGGACATTCATTCTTGAAGTGTCCAGGCTCATTGCATTCATAGCACATGACCTTCTTCTTGTCAAATCTTCTGTCATCAGAAGATTCTCCACGTTCAAATTTCTTTGAACTACTGACGCCTCTGAACTTCCTTTGCTTGTTCTTCCAGAGTTGATTTAGCCTTCTGGAGATCAAGGACAGTTCATCTTCTTCTTCAGATTCTGATTCTTCAGGATCTTCTTCTCTAGCCTGAAAAGCGTTAGTGCATTTCTTGATATTGGATTTTAATGCAATAGACTTACCTTTCTTTTGAGGCTCGTTTGCATCCAGTTCAATTTCATGACTCCTCAGGGCACTGATCAGCTCTTCCAAAGAGACTTCATTTAGATTCTTCGCAATCTTAAATGCAGTCACCATAGGACCCCATCTTCTGGGTAAGCTTCTGATGATCTTCTTTACGTGATCAGCCTTGGTGTATCCCTTGTCAAGAACTCTCAATCCAGCAGTAAGAGTTTGAAATCTTGAAAACATCTTTTCAATGTCTTCATCATCCTCCATCTTGAAGGCTTCATATTTCTGGATTAGAGCAAGAGCTTTAGTCTCCTTGACTTGAGCATTTCCTTCATGAGTCATTTTCAAGGACTCATATATGTCATAGGCCGTTTCCCTGTTAGATATCTTCTCATACTCAGCATGAGAGATAGCATTCAGCAAAATAGTTCTGCATTTATGATGATTTCTGAAAAGCTTCTTCTGATCATCGCTCATTTCTTGCCTTGTCAGCTTTACGCCACTGGCATTTACCGGATGTTTGTAACCATCCATCAGAAGATCCCATAGATCACCATCTAGACCAAGAAAGTAACTTTCCAGTTTATCTTTCCAGTATTCAAAGTTTTCACCATCAAATACCGGCGGTCTAGTATAACCATTGTTACCGTTGTGTTGCTCAGCAGAGCCAGATGTAGATGTAGACTTTGCAGTTTCATCAGCCATCTTTTACTGAAGCGTTTTTCTCTTCCTGAATCTTTTCTAAACACGGTTAAGTGCTTGCACCTTAGAACCGGCGCTCTGATGCCAATTGAAGGATAGAAAAACACTTAGAAAGGGGGGGGGGGTTTGAATAAGTGTAGCTTTAAAAACTTGACCGATAAAAATAAATTGCACAGTTATTTTTATCCTGGTTCGTTGTTAACTAAACTACTCCAGTCCACCCCCGCAGAGATGATTTACCTCAACTGAGGATTTAATCCACTAATCGCACGGATTACAATGGTTCTCCACTTAGTCAGCAACTAAGTCTTCCAGAGTCTTCTGATCACACACTGATCACTCCAGGAACAACTGCTTAGATACCCTCTAAGACTTTCTAGAGTATTCTGATCCACACGATCACTCTAGTTACAACCTGCTTAGATAACCTCTAAGACTTCCTAGAGTATTCTGATCCACACGATCACTCTAGTTCCTTACAACTTAATGTAATCAATTCTAAGAGTATTACAATTGCTTCTTAAAAGCTATAATCACAAACTGTGATATTTCTCTTAACGTTTAAGCTTAATCTCACTAATATATTACAACAGCAATGTAGTGAGCTTTGATGAAGATGAAGATTCTGAGCTTTGAATAGAGCAGAGTTTCAGCAAGTTAATATGAGTTGTTTTGTTCAGAATCGTTAACCTTGCTTCTCATCAGAACTTCATATTTATAGGCGTTGGAGAAGATGACCGTTAAGTGCATTTAATGCTTTGCGTGTTCCGTACAGCATCGCATTTAATGTTATACGCTTTTGTCAACTACCTCGAGCCTTGTTCACGCTGTGTCTACTGACGTTGCCTTTAATAGCTTCTAACGTTCCTTTTGTCAGTCAGCGTAGCCTGCCACATGTACTTCCTTCTGATCTGATGTTTGTGAATACAACGTTTGAATATCATCAGAGTCAAACAGCTTGTTGCAAAGCATCTTCTGATCTTCTGACTTTGAAGTGCTTCTGTGCGTGATACCATCAGAACTTCAATGCTTCTGATCCCATGTTCTTCTGATGCTTTCATAGACCCATGTTCTGATTCTGCTTCGACCATCTTCTGATGTCTTGCCAGACCATGTTCTGATGTTGCATGCTGAACCCTTGAGACAAAGCTTCTGAGCGCTGAATTATGCATACTCTTTATATATTTCCTGAAAAGGAAATTGCATTGGATTAGAGTACCATATTATCTTAAGCAAAATTCATATTATTGTTATCATCAAAACTAAGATAATTGATCAGAACAAATCTTGTTCTAACAGTTTTTTCCTTTTCACATCTTTATTTTCATGTGCAAAAGTTTGTGTAATTTAGTTTGTTGAACCTGTTTTACCATAGTTGTAGTGATTGGAAAACATCTTTAAAATTCGTAGCATTCAATTTTATTGTTATCTAGTAACATCACCACTACAACTTAAGTAAAATTGCACTTGGTGTATTTTGCACACCAAGTGTTTGATAAATTGACAAATACACAAACTATTGAATTTATCTTAAACAAGTCATTGGAAGTAGTAAGTACTTAGTCATATTGTTTAAGCGTTTAATTAATTGGATATCGTATTGATTCAATCTCATTATCTTTAGTCTATTCGGTTCCGCATATCCGATCCTTCCAATAACAGATCATTTCAACGATTTTGATTCCGGGAGCTTTCGCACCAATTAAAAACACTTTTAAAAAGCAAAATTTTTTAAGGGATCTATTCAACCTCCCCTTCTATATTTGTCCTATCGTCTAACTAGTGGTATCACAAGCACCGGTTTATCTAGTGCTTCGCATATAACTTTTTAGAATATGGAGAACAATCCAAAAGGGGCGTACAATAGAGCGTATGTTTGTACCGGTGAAAACTATAGTTATTAGAAAGGTTGTATGTATGTGAATATCAATTCTGTTGATAGAAAAATATGGAAGGTCACCCTCGAAGGTCCTATGGAAAAAAACCATGACCAATGAGGCGGGCGTCACCATACCTAAACTAGAAGCACAATGGAATAAAAAAGATGAGAAAGATTATGCTTATGATTGGAAAGCTAGAAACATGATTATAGCATATCTAAGGGTTTATGAGTATTTTCATGTCTCACATTGTGCTACTGCTAAGGAAATGTCGGAAGCGTTACAAGTCACCCATGAGGGAACTAATGATATCAAACTAGCTAGAATCAATATCTTAACATAAGAATTTGATCTCTTTAACATGAAGCATGGTGAAACCATTGCTGAAGTGCAAAAGAGATTCTCACACATAATCAATCGCTTACACACACTCGGTCATATTATTTCCAATGTTATTGCTATTAACAAAGTCTTGGGATGTCTTAATAGGAAATGACAACCTAAGGTCACAACAATCAAGGAAGCCAATGATATCATGACATTGGATCTTACTACATTGTTTGGTTAGCTTCAAGAACATGAGCAAGATCTTGTAAATCTCAACAAGCATGAAAAGAAGGAGAAGAAAGAGAAGTCAAGGGACACAAAAAAGAAGTCAATCGCGTTAAAGGCGTCAAGCTCTAAGTCATCCACCAAGGATTCATGTGAAAGTGACTCAAGTGATGATGGTGAAAGTCTGGATGAAGACATGGTTCTATTCGTAAGAAAGTACAATAGATATCTTCGGAAGAATGAAATTTTACTTCGGATAAGAACCTCATCAACTACAGACGTCAAGACAAACCAAATAAGCAAGATGGAAGTAAGAAAACTAAGTCAAGAGGATCATGCTTCAATTGTGGTAAACCCGGTCACTACAAGCCGGATTGTCCATTGCTCAAGAAAGACAAAGCCAAGGACAAGTTTCAAAAGAAATCAAATAAACCTAGGAGAGAATACATTGGTTGGGAAAGTGATAGTGAACCTTCAAGCAAATGCGATTCTAGTGACGAAGAAGAAACTATCAACCTTTGTCTTATGGCTCATCAAAAGAAGAAGAATAAGAATGTAAGTCACTCTAAATACTATCATGTTGATGAAATGTCTTATCTCGAATTGAAAAAAGCCTTTTATAATCTACATTATGAGGCTAAGGAAGCTTTCAAACGCTTGGCCTCAAATAAGAAAATCTTTTCACATCTTAAGAAAAAAATTTTGATTATGAAAAGGAATTAGACTCTCTCAAGAAATCTATGGTAGAGGCTATAAAAGGCAAAAGTGAAAATGACAAGAGTTTTTTGTTTAGATGGGCTGGATGTGAAACTTGTCGTATTTGGAAAAGAGAGGCTAGAACTCTTAGAGCTAAATTATACAAGGCTTTACAACCTAAAGTCACGTTTCCTATTGATCAATCAAACTTAAGAAATAGCATAAATAATTCTTATCAAAAATACACTTACGAGATAAGAGATCAATCAAGAAAAAGTAAATCTCACACAACCTTGACATGTCTATATTGTTGCAAGGAGGGTCACACTATTAGGACATGCCGGTTTAGGAGATTTCTGGTTCCCAAAGGCATTTTCAAATGGTCCCCCAAAAGCAACCTAAGTTCCACTCACACACAAGGACCCAATGAAAATTGGGTACCTATATCCCTTGTTTAAAATTGTAGGTGGAATGTCTTGAGTTTACTGAGAGAAGATGGTTTCTCGATAGTGGGTGCTCAAGACACATGACAGGTGACATTTCTTTATTCTTTGACTTTATGGCTAAGAAGAAAGGATTTGTAACCTATGGTGATAACAACAAGGGTCCAATACTCGAAAAAGGTTGTGTAGGTAATCCCTCTTATATCACTATCTCAAACGTCCTTTTAGTTGAAAAAATTAAACACAACCTTATTAGCATTAGCCAATTGTGCGACAAAGGATACAAAGTAACCTTTTCAAAAGAGAATTGCACAATTGAAAATAATGATAAGAAAGGTGACGTGTTTATTGGCTTGAGGGTAAATAATGTATACATTCTTGACTTGAATGAAGTATCGTTGACCGACACTAAATGTGTAACACCCGTATATTTTAATTTTTAATTTAAATGGAAATTTAATTAATAATTAGAATTATAGGTGGCTGTGGGAATTAATTGAAAAAGGATGGTTTATGGTGTTGGGCCAAGTGTGATGTTAAGGAATGAGGGGGTGTTATGTTAGTAAAAGTTTTATTCCAATTAAAAGGTTATTTTATAAAATAATAAGGAATTGAGAATAAGAAAAGGAACGTGAAAAGCAGAGCAGGGGAGATGAGGGATTGGGAAGCTGGTACGTGAAGAGGAGCAATGGAGGGAGAGACCAATCAAGAATCTTTGGCTAAGGTAAGGGGGGACTCTCCGGTTATCATCTATTATCGTATTCTTGGATAATAATATTGATTAGGGATGTTGTTGAGTCAATTGGATTATATGTCGGGTTTAGGGAGGTTATGAATTGATGAAAATTGCATGGATTATTGATTGATTATGTGTTGTTTTGATGTGTGATGATGAATAATGATGCAATTGATGATTAACTGCCTGTATATGACGTTTAGAGTCAGTTTTGGACTCAGATTGAGTCAGATCGCAGGATCTGACGCAGACCCGAAAATCTGTGAAATCGCCAGTTCGCGCCGCGTCCTAGTGTTGGCGCCGCGAAGGCGTACTTTTTCCTCGCATCGCGCCGCGTGCATAGGTTGGCGCCGCGAACGTGTTTGTGTGCTTCAGGTCGCGCCGCAAAGTCTTGGTTGCGCCGCGTGCTGTAGCGTTAGTTGTTTTCTTGAAAAGTTAAATGATGTGTAACTTTCGAACCGTAGGTCCGTTTTTAGTGCCGTTTCGAGCACGATGAATCTTATGAGATAGCCTATGTTTTAAATGATGAAATAAGGTGTGAATCCAATTATTTTTAAATATGATTTTATTTCTTGGTGTATGATGTATTGTACATATATGTGATGAGATGTGTTAAATACATGATATGTTGAAATATTAATCATGTGACGATTTGTTTAATTGGATGATGTATTGTTGACATATATGATGAAATGTGACAATATGAGATGTTGTTTTGAAAAACATTATGATGTGATGATTTGTTTAGATTCGTATGATGATGACTGATTTGCTTTGAAATGATGTGAATGCATGTGTGTCCTTATTTTTGATGATGATTGATTATATTTGAATGATGCTAATGTATATAAACATACTTTGATGATGATGATGATGATGATGAAATGGGTATTTGATGATGTTACTCATTAGACTTGACGATGGTATAGTATGTTGTATATGTTGCATTCATTCATGTTCATTGATTATACTGTATCCATAAGGGTGTGTTGGATCAGTGAAGGGCATGATTCCCATTGTGTGGAATCTGTGCTGGCAGGGCCGTATCTTGATGATGTTGGATCGGTCATGGGTTATTCCCATTTGATGAGGTTGGTACCACATGCATAGTGTCAGTTCATACATATGCATACTTTTATAACATGATTGGATGTATTCCAGTGTTATAAATATTGATGATGTGTTGGTTGTGTGTTTTGTTGAATTAATGTTGAGTATGATTGTCTGTTTGAAAGATGTGTTCTGTTGATGTTTGTGTAAACTATAGATGTTCCTGATAATCTGAATATGATGAAATTGGGTGAATGATATAACTATGATGTGTTGTTATTTAAGATGCAATAACATTTGTTAACTGTGATGAGACTCACCCTACTGTTGACATTTTCAGATTGAGGATAGCTGCTTTCGACTTGGTGAGGATTAGCTCATAAGTCAGTGTATTAGTGTAGCGTCAGGTGTCATGCTCTGATATTGTAACACTAGGGCAACGTTAGATTAGAGTTTATGAGGATACTCTGTCGTGTTGTTATTGTATTAAATTATGTGGGATATTGCATAGATGATGTTATGCTTATCCGTATGATGAATTTTCCGCTGTGTAAACATGAGATGTTTATGTATTATGACAGATTGTTCCTTAGTGAAAGCATGACAATGAATTTATGATAATTTGCTTTAAATTGAATTGTGGCACCCTTGTTTTCATGTTTTACTCTGAAAATTATTTTATAAATTTCTGTGGGGTTTAGAAGGGTGTTACAAAATGTCTAGTCTCCATGAGTGAGGACTCATGGCTTTGGCATAGGCATTTAGCACATATCAACTTTGACTTGCTAAATAAAGTATTTTCAAAAGATCTAGTAGTTTGATTACCCAAAATAAAATTTTCAAAAAGATCACTTATGTGATGCGTGCCAAATAGGGAAGCAAACAAGGATCTCATTTAAGTCTAAAAATATTGTTTCTACATTGAGACCCCTTGAACTCCTCCACATGGACCTTTTTGGGCCATCAAGAATAAAAAGTATAGGTGAAAATCACTATGGGTTTGTCATAGTAGATGACTTCTTTAGGTTTTGTTGGACTATTTTCTTGGCTAGCAAAAGTGACATTTTTTCCGCATTTGAAAAGTTTGCTAAAAAGTTTCAAAAAAATTGAACACTAGCATTGTTACTATCCGGAGCAATCACGGAGGTGAATTTGAAAATCACCTCTTTTAAGAATTTTGTGAAAAACACGGCATTGATCATAATTTTTCCGCACCACGGACTCCACAACAAAATGGAGTGGTGGAACGTAAAAACCGTGTTTTAGAAGAACTCGAAAGAACTATGATCAATGAACACGATCTTCCTAAGTATTTTTGGGCCAATGCCATGAATGCGACTTGTTATATTTTAAATAGGATTATAATAGTTCCTATTCTTAACAAAACTCCATACGAGCTTTCAAAAGGTAAGAAGCCTAATATCTCACATTTTCACGTCTTTGGATGTAAATGCTTTGTGTTAAATAATGGAAAAGAAAATCTTGGTAAATTTGATTCAAAAGCGGATGAAGGTATCTTCCTCGGATACTCTCAATCTAGTAAATCATATAGAGTATACTATAAGAGGTTACATATCGTTGAATAATCCGTACATGTTTCCCTTGATGAATCTAGTCCGAAATCGGTCGGAAAAAGTATTGTTTTTGATGGTGCAGGTGTATCTTCAAAGAGTATACTAAAAGATCTGGATGTAAAAGGTGTTGAAAAGAATGATGGCCTCATACTGGACAAAGTTGGCTATGCAAGAAGAACTAAATCAATTCAAGAGAAATGATGTTTGGGATCTTGTCCCTCCTCCACGAGACCATCGAGTAATTGGTACCAAATGGGTGTTTAGGAACAAATTAGACGAAAATGGAATTATAACTCCTAAAAAGACCTGTCTTGTTACTCAAGGGTATAACCAAGAGGAAGGCATCGACTATGAGGAGGTGTATGTATCTCAACTTCAAATTATTTAAAATGGATGTTAAGAACGCCTTTCTAAATGGCTATATTAATAAAGAGGTGTTTAATATGGTGGGAGAACTGACTTTTTTGAAATGTTGCGGATAGCAAGAGTCGCCACCGACTTTTATTTTATCCAATTGGAAAGGCAAAAATAACAGGAAAGACCTTTGACAGATTTTGAATTCGGGGGGTAGGTTATACAAAGGGAAGGTGTAAGCACCCTTTGTATCCATGGTTATCCATGGGCTCTTAATTGCTTAGCTCACTTGTTTGTTTGATTTGTTTGAAAGAGTGTCGTGTGTGTTTAGAAGAGATTTTGAATAAGGACTTTAGCTTGTAAATAAGCGTAGCCTTATTGAATTGATTTGAAAGAAGTGGGAAAAGATATTTTTGAATTGAATTTGAATTGAGCAAGCATTTAAGAGCCACCTACCCTAAGTTTGCGATCTTTCTTGTTCTTTAAGTCTTTCGTTTGAAAGAGCTATCCATACCAATTGTTAGACAGGTAGTACTTTCATTGGATGTTCGGGTCATTGAGGGTTATCGTTCGCCGTAAGACTGTCCCTACCATGTAGAGGTAGGTAGTCTTTAGGGAAGGATATAATAGTCATTAATCTTTTTTAGGCAACAGGCGAGGATACCTTATCTATGGGACAATCATCATTTACCGAGGAAACTCCGAGGGACGAGATCATTTGTTTATCATAGGCAACTTTGAAGGGACTTATGATCTTATGATGATTTCAATGAATTGAAGGCAACCTTTGCTTTAGGTATCCTCGTATCCGAGGGACTTGACTATTTTGACATTGAAAGCAATAGGCAACAGATAAGAATTACCCTAAAGGTGTGTGTGTGGCACAATTATGTGGTTCAGTTCAATCATATTATCTTGTAAGTTAGTTATTCTAAGTTAATTCAAGGCTTGCACTCCCTAGGATTACTAACCATAGCAGTATAATAAAGCAGTTTAAAAATCCTACGCTATTACAATAAACACCTGTGAATGCAGAAAATAAAACCTGAAATCTATTGCATGGCTTTCGGGCAGTTACATCAATTGATAAAGAATGCGAAGGTAACTATCGTCCTCGGTTTTTTTCGTGGGATACGAACTGACTCTTCTTTTAGTTTTGAGTTTTGAAAATCAGAGAGTCGCCACCGACTTTTATTTTATCCAATTAAGGAAAGGTTTATAAAAGAAACAGAAAAGACCTTTAAGAGATTTTGGATTCGGGGGTAGGTTATACAAAGGGAAGGTATTAGCACCCCTTTGTATCCATGGTTATCCATGGGCTCTTAATTACTTAGCTCACTTGCTTGAATCATTTGTCTTGCTTTGAAATGCTTGTATGTGGTTTTAAAATACCTTTGTAAATTAACTTTGTAATGATCCTTGTGGGGATGTATACAAAGTGTTTTATCTTTCGAAAGATGTTTTAATGGTTCAAAAAAAAGATTTTTAACTTCGTAATGATCCTTGTCTGGATGTATACAAAGTGTTGTCTTTTTGAAAGTTTTGAAAAAACAATGATACGTGAGACATTTGTTGTTTTGTTTGATTTGAGCAAGCAATTAGGAGATCTACCCTAAGTTTATAAGGTCCTTTCCTATTTTCTTTTAGAAAATTTTCTTTGACTGGATACAGAAAGAAATTATTTGAGTTGCATTTGAAACAGTAGAATTGATTTTGAAAAGAGTAACAGAGCAAGTGTGATTGTGTTTTATTTTCAGATATGTTATCTTTGAAATTAGTGATCTAGCGCTTCAGTTATTATTCTTGTCATACACACAATTTTATATGTACAGAAATTTAAATTGTGAGAATGCAAAATGCAGAAAATAAATCTACGCTATTACATCGATTGTGCGAGAAATGTAAACTACGCTATTTACATGAATTTGACAACCTATACACTTATCTATGAATTTAAATTGCAATAAGATAAATAGAAAATATTTTTGGATTTTTGGATGGTTGATTTTAATTAAGATTAAGGCATAATTTATTTAATTAAAAGGTTAGGAATTAGAAATAAAATTTAAACCTAAAAAAAAATTAAGTCTAAAATATGTCCAAATTGTGTGTCAATTAATTTTAAAATAAAATTAATTTTTTTGGGATTTTTGAAGTTGTTTTGGAGATTATTAAGCTAATTAACATATAATTATACAAATAATTATACACATAAATTAAACTTAAAGAGAAAAAATATTCTAAATATGTACAAAATTAGTTTATAATATATAAACTTGATTTAATAAAAAGAAAATATTTTTTTCTGATTTTTTGATAGGTTAGAAATAATTAAAAGATAAATATAACAATATTATCTAAATAATTAAACAAAATATTTCAATTATGAAGAAAAATAAAATATTTTTGTGTCAAAAAATAATATATTATTTTATCAACTTAAAAATATTTTTATTATATTTTTATGATTTTTAAAACTATTTTAAATTAATTTTGCAAAGAAAAGAAAATAAAATGGAAAATAAATAATTAATGATCAAGTGTGGTTGGCTGAAGGTCTATGGTATGGACTTGCGTGTTATAAGCGTTGGATGAGCTGGCAGGTTAATCTGATGGTGATTGGAGTGAAGGCGCGTGGTAACACTAAGACCTGCAAAGCACTGAATCAGATATTATTTAAAAATAAAACGCGTGCGCCCTCTAGCCAATAGGAGGGAGACACGTCTTGTCTTCTTCATCAGATAGGCTTTTTACACCTCTCGTTTATAGGGTGTTGTAAAAAACCTATATCTATCACACCTGTGCAACACGAATATGGGTTAGACATGAAATAAATTTGGCACGAGGTCATGGTTTCATTGCAAATGTTTCACTGATCACAACCATGGCCTTAGTTTGGTCTAATTTTGCCTCTAACGAAAAGCCCCAAAGTATAGCTCAGGAACCCTAAAATGGTATCTTCGTGAATACGTGACCAAACTCTAATTAATCATCCAGAAACGATCAGAGAGGCAATCTAAACTCAAATATATGTTTACATCATGTTAAATATGCATGTATAATTATATTTTGGTAGGTTTTGGTTTGAACAAACTGTGAGCTATAGTGCTCGATTCAGTGAGTTTCAAAGCTTGGAACTGATTTGGATAGGTTTAGTGAAGCTTGAGGATCGTGTTTGAGTGTTTAGTTTGGATTGAAAATTACTTAAACTAAAAATTCGAAATTCAAATTTCTTTGAAAATTTTCAAGTTGATTCAAGAGTGATACAAGCAAGAGTTTATTCTGAATTTGTGTCTCTATGTTTACTGAAGTATGCTAAGCATTATATGAGCAACAAGAGTGCTTAAATCTTAAGCTAACAATTATTGATAGCCTTTGAACTTTTGAATTTTTTAATATATAAAGCTTTGAATTCTTGACCATGGCTTCATTTTTCTTCAATCTCTTGCTCTAGGCCTGCTGTACCATCTCTTTGTTGCAGAAGTTAAGCCACCTTGGTGACTCATGCTAAGGACAAAAGCCTTGGATAATTGTCTTGAACCATTTCTTTCTTAATTTAATTTTAAATGTAATAAAATTAAATTAAAAAGAAACAAAAATGTCATGGGCCTAATGTTGGTCATGGGAGTCCTTTAACATCATTAGAAACATGTTTGGATCATGAATACTTGGCCTCTTTTGGAAAAAAAACATTTTTGATCAATGTTGGTTTCATGCATTTTCCCAAAAAATAGCCAACTTCAACAAGGCATATCTCCCTCAATTTTGATCATATGAAGGAGTTCTTGTACTTTTTAGAAACCTCAAGAGGTCCTCTACAAGCCACTTTGGAAACTTTTTTGCATTTGGAGAAGTTATCTTAATGTTATGGGTTTTGACAAAAAACCACTTTTTGTTGACTTTGAAAATGACCTGTAATGTCTGAGCTCATATTTTTCAAATGGTAAATCCAATGACCATGGGATCAATTGAATTTGAAAGATAATTGAATTTCCTTCAAAACAAGCTTTGGTTGGAATTTTTCGAATGAACGAGGAGAGAGTTATGGCCGGTCAAAGTTCAGTTGACTTTTTAGGAGAAAACCCTAATTTTGAAACTTAGGGTTTTGTTGATTTCTGATCTTTTCTTGATGAAGTATGATCAACCATTGATCAAATGATGAATCTTTTGACAAAATATGGATGTTGACAAAAATTTCATTTTTGACTGTCTGTTGACTTTTCGGTCAAACTGGTCGTCTGTTGACTGTTTGAGCTGCTGACTATGCGTCTGAGCGAATCGAAGTTTGAAAATTTGTCTGGTGGTACTTTGAGACATATGGAGGTCCATGAAATCCATTTGAGGTCTCAAAAAAACTTGGTCTCCTGAAAAAAAACAAAAACCCTAGTTAGGGACTGTTTGTGTAGGAGACAGCTAAGCGTACCTGATTTTTGTGCAGTGTTGAGTCTCTGCTGATCATGTGATTATCAGAAGACTTCTAGAACAAAAATCTTGGAATTTTGAAATGCAAAAGATTGATTTGAATGGTGATACAAAACACGGAGAATCGTGCTGTCAGCGGGTTTGACTGTTAACTGGCTGTCCGGGAATTAACATAACAGTTATAGTGAAAACTTTAACAGTTAAAGTTAATTTTTTTCTTTTTCTTTTTTTGTTATATTAATGGTGAAAATTTATTTACCTGAGTTGTTAGAAAAACACAAACATAATAATAAATAAATAAAATATACCGTACGCGAACGAAATTACCGATAATAACCTTGAAAAATATTTAATGCACAGAAAATAAATATTTAACTAGCAATAAACACACATAATAATATCTTGATAATTAAACTACCGTACGACAGATAGTACAACATTTAATACTGACAGTACAAATATTACACAATATAACGAACAGTACGACAAATATAATGAACGGTACATTATTTGAAAGCGAAAGATACGACAAACTTTAAAAATGACGATTAAAAACCCATGCTATAAATAACAACATATAGATGCACGGGAGTGTAAACATCCCAGGTCCGCATTTTTCAGGATTATGCAGACAGAAAAAGGACATGATCACCACCAAAACAGTGATGACCATAAGAAAAAACGTGTCCATCCACTTTGCCATTTTTGCCGGGGAAGAAGAGAAAATAATTATGAGATAGAAATTTGGGAAATGAGTGAAATTTGATGTGAGAATTTATGGAAAAAATGAGGGGTATTTATAGAGTGAAAAGAAGGATAGAGACGTTGGGGAATGAAGTGATACCGTACAAAAAAGGAAAATTTGAGTGGTAGTAGGATTTGAAAGAAAGTGTATGGTAGGGTTTGAAAAGAGAGATGTATAGAATAAATTTAGGATTTGATTTGAAAGAAAGAGATTTGAAAAGAAAGGAAGAGATTTGAAAATAATAATATAGTACAAAAATTAGTGGGAAACAAAACCAATAATAAATTAATTGTTACCAGTACAGTCTGAATCCCCGGATTCCGCACCTGCAAAAATTTAATTCTGTACCAATTACGTCAGTACTATTTATCTGCAAATAAATCTCAAATAAACAGCGTGTGTGAAGTGATAAACAGTACTTGGCGTTTGTGTAAGAATAAATTCAACAGCGAACCAAAATACCGTATAAGAAATATTCTAAAAACCGAGTATTCATAAAATCAGGATATTTATGAAATAAAATCCAAGATTTATATGAAACTCCCAATTTTTAGACAGAAGTTTATTGCCTTGTCTCAGAAAAAGATGCGGGCAAATTTTGGGGTATAACAGTTGCCCCTATTCAATCTTCTTAAACCTGAAGAGACCAATTGAAATCTAAAGGTAGAAGATGATTGAATATTTAGATGTCCTGAAAATTTGCACTTACCTCCACTGGAAGTGATGCTGGAATTTGTATTTGAATGCGGCTTGAGAAGTATAGTTGGTGGATCAAAACATTACCTGAGATGGGCTTTCAGATGCCATCTAGCGAATGTGTTGATGGTTTATTCATCAGAATGAATCCATTGATTATATCTTGATGAAGGATTTGAAAACCTCTGCATTGACCGTTACGGAACCGTCCGAGGCTACCGCTTTAAATCTTGGAGGCTAATCGTTACGGAACTGTCCAAAATGTTTCCGCTTTAGATTTTGAATGTTGATCGTTGTGGAACCGTCAGAGGTATCTGCTTTAGATCTTAGAAGCTGATCGTTGTGGAACCGTCTGAGGTATCCGCTTTGGATCTTTGAAGGTGATCATTGTGGAACCGTCTGAGGTATCCGCTTTAGATCTTGAAGATTGACTGCTTTAAGGAACCGTCTGAGGTATCGACTTAGATCTTGAAGGTAGACCATTAAGGAACCGTCCAAGGTATCGACTTAGATCCGTGTTGCTTGTTTTGAGTTGATAGGTGGTTCGGAAAAAGAGATCTCTTCAGAATGAATCTTTGGTTTGATTATATCTGAGGGGAATGCTTGTCTGAATAGACCCAGGAAAATATTGCATGTGATTGAGAATAACTTGCTGGGGATATTCGTCCACCTGAAAAAACCAAGTTAGTGACATGCAATATCATGATGTATGTAATGTATATGTTAAAATTCTCAAACTAAGTTAGAATCGCGCATGTTATGTATGCGTTTGTCATGAAACATTATTTGCTATGTATGAATATGTGTATGATGTATGATGTATGGACATGACTTATGCAGTTTAGAGTGTATCAAACTTCCGGTTGGGAAAATAAATCCCTGCTTGTTATTTCGGAAACGATGACATTATGACTGTCGATGATCTTTGCTATCTTGTTCGAGCATACTCAGCTGGGGGAACTTCTTTACGGACCAGGATGCTCTGTTGAGGGATCTTTGACTATCGCTTGAGGATGAAGGTAATTTGAAAGTTCTGTTTTTGATGCACCTTGAATGGGAATAAAAAAGACGTGTAATCCTCCGATGCACTATTCGACCAAGCCTTGGTGTGGAGGATCATGCCTTCTGGGGATAGTGATCTTGAACAGCCCTGCTGGGGAATAAGGTTTCTCGAATCACTTTGTTGGAGAGAAAAATCTCATTGAGGAGTCTGCTGAGAAACGCATCTCTGTTGGGGAACTTTTCTTCTGATGCTGATTTCGGGAGGATGTCCAGGTGATTGGGACATTACCTGACTGCTATTCCCGTTTTTCTTATAAACATCAATCATATTCAAATGCATATGTTCATTCAAAATTATCATTGGGACGTTTACGCGTTCAAAACAGAAAAAGTGAAAACATTGATTTTGAGCATGAACTGTATTGATTTTGAAAGAGAGACATAATAGGCGGATTAGTACAAGGAGACAAAAATCCTAGTAGTAGGAAGTTGTCATAAAACTTTGAAAAGTACTTATAAAGGGAAATAGCTATGTGAAAACAATCCAGTCAAGTTTCAACTCTGTTATTGCCAATCTGTCTTTGAGTATCTCATCCTTCACTTGTTGGAAGAAAGTGATTGGACTGATCGGTGCCTTTGATGTGTTGAACCTTGAAGGTGAGTAGGTAGCCAAACGAGACATAGTCGTTCGCTTTATTCCCTAACTTTTGCCTAGGCTGCCTTTTCAGGTTTTTAGCCTACCGGGATAATTATTATTTTTTAGTCTCTAATTTTTGCCTGGATTGCCCTTTCAGGTTTTCAATCCACCGAGACGCTCATTTTTGCCTAAGTCGCCCTTTCAGGTTTTCAACTTAGCGAGCTTTTCTTTAAGCGAAGTACTTTTTGACTATGTCTACATTTACAGGGTGTGCGAAATCCTCGCCGTCCATAGTGGTAAGCAACATGGCTCCTCCGGAGAATATTTTCTTGATTACAAATGGTCCCTCATAAGTGGGAGTCCACTTGCCCCTGGGGTCGCCCTGTGGTAAGATGATACGTTTGACAACCAAATCACCGGTTTGATATGCCTGACTTTTGACTTTCTTGTTGAAGGCTTTGATCATACGTTTCTGGTACAACTGACCATGACAAATAGCTGCGAGCCTCTTCTCATCAATCAAATTTATCTGGTCCAACCGAGTCTGAATCCAATCGTCTTCGTCTAGATCGGCTTCTTTCATAATCCTTAGGGAAGGAATCTGAATTTCAATTGGAAGAATTGTCTCCATGTCATAGACTAAGGAGAATGGAGTTGCCCCTGTTGAGGTACGTGCTGAGGTGCGATAACCCTGAAGAGCAAAATGTAACATCTAATGCCAGTCTTTGTAGGTTACTATCATCTTTTGTATGATCCTTTTGATGTTCTTGTTGGCAGCTTCTACCGCGCCATTCATCTTTGGTCGATATGGGGATGAATCGTGATGTTTAATCTTGAACTGCGTGCAGAGTTCAGTAATCATCTTGTTGTTTAAATTTGTGCCATTGTCTGTGATGATCCTTTCAGGGATGCCATACCGACAAATGAGATTGTGCTTGATAAACCGGGCCACCACATTCTTGGTGACTGAAGCAAACGAAGCTTCTTCTACCCACTTTGTGAAGTAATCAATAGCGACCAGGATAAAACGATGTCCGTTGGAGGCAGTAGGCTTGATTTCTCCAATCATATCAATACCCCACATTGCAAAAGGCCAAGGAGCTGTCAGGACGTTTAATGGGACTGGAGGTACATGTACTTTGTCAGCATATATCTGGCATTTGTGACAAGTTCTAGAGTGATGATGGCAGTCTGTCTCCATGGTAGACCAGTAATAACCTGCTCTTAAGATCTTTTTAGCCATTGTATGTCCACTTGGATGAGTACCAAAGGCACCATCGTGTATGTCTTCCATAATCTGTTCTGCTTCCTTCTTGTTCACATAACGAAGCAAAGTCGAGTCATGGTTTCGTTTGTACAGGATTCCATTACTTAGAAAGAATTTGGCGGCAAATCTTCTTAGAAACTTTCTATCGTTAATGGATGCCCCTTCAGGGTATTCTTGGGCTTCGAGATACCTTTTTACTTCATGGAACCATGGTTTTTCTTCCACTCCTTCGGTATCAATCTCATTGCAATAGGCTGGTTCATCTTGTCTGTAAATGGTGATCATTGGCACCTCATTGTCCCATCTGACTTTGAACATAGATGACATGGTAGCTAGAGCATCAGCCAGTTGATTTTCTTCTCGCGGGATATGTTCAAAAGTGATTTCTTCAAAATAAGGAATCAAACTCAGCACATATTCTTTGTACAGAATTAGATTCGGGTGCTTCGTGTCCCATTCCTCTTTGACTTGATAAATTACAAGGTCCGAGTCTCCATAGACTTCCAGGAACTTGATTCTCAGATCGATTGCAGCTTTGAGACCCATAATACATGCTTCATACCCGGCTATATTGTTAGTGCAATTGAAACATAATCTGGCAGTGAATGGTGTATGCCCTCCTGTAGGAGAAATGATTACAGCTCCGATGCCATTGCCAAGCGCATTAGAAGCTCCATCAAAAACCATAGTCCATCGGGATCCTGGCTCGGGTCCTTCCTCCGGTCCTGGTTGTTCGTAGTCAGCAATTAGCATAATATCTTCATCTGGGAAGTCAAAGTTCAACGCTTGATAATCATCCACTGCTTGATGAGCCAGATGATCAGCTACCACACTTCCTTTGATCGCTTTTTGTGAAGTGTACTGGATGTCATACTCTGTTAAGATCATTTGCCATCTTGCTATTCTTCCAGAGAGAGCAGGTTTTTCAAACACATATTTGATAGGATCCATTTTGGAGATCAGGAAAGTGGTATGGTTTAGCATATACTGTCTTAGTCGGCGAGCCGCCCATGCCAAGGCACAACAAGTTTTCTCGAGCAGTGAGTATCTTGTTTCACAATCGGTAAACTTTTTGCTAAGATAGTAGATCGCATGCTCTTTTCGGCCAGACTCATCATGTTGCCCCAGTACACACCCCATTGAATCTTCTAACACTGTTAGGTACATTATCAGAGGTCTTCCTTCCACTGGAGGTAACAAGATTGGTGGTTTTTGAAGATATTCTTTGATCTTATCAAAGGCTAATTGGCATTTGTCGTTCCATCTTTCCACTTGATCTTTCTTCAATAGTTTGAAGATCGGCACACAAGTAGTAGTCATATGGGCAATAAATCTGGCGATGTAGTTCAGACGTCCCAAGAATCCTCTGACTTGCTTCTCGGTACGGGGTATGGGCATTTCTTGAATGGCTTTGACCTTGGCAGGATCAACTTCAATACCCTTGCTGCTGACGATGAAACCTAAGAGTTTACCGGATCTTACTCCAAAGGTACACTTGTTCGGATTCAGTCGCAACCTGTACTTCTTGAGTCTGTCAAACAGCTTGTGCAGATGACCTAGATGTTCTTCTTCGGTGTTGGACTTTGCAATCATATCATCTACATAAACCTCTATTTCTTGATGAATCATATCATGGAACAGAGCTACCATTGCACGCTGATACGTTGCTCCTGCATTTTTTAAACCAAAGGGCATTACTTTGTAACAAAAGGTTCCCCAGGGTGTTGTAAAGGTTATTTTTTCCATGTCTTCGGGCACCATCTTGATTTGGTTGTAACCTGAGAATCCGTCCATAAAGGAAAATACCTTGCATTGTGCAGTATTGTCAACCAGTACATCGATGTGAGGTAAAGGGAAATCATCTTTGGGGCTTGCTCGATTCAGATCTCTGTAGTCTACACACATTCTAACTTTCCCGTCTTTTTTAGGCACAGGCACGATGTTAGCTATCCATGGAGGATAACTTACAACTTTTAGAAAACCGGCGTTGAATTGCTTCTCAACCTCGTCTTTAATCTTCTTGGACATATCGGGCCTACTTCTCCGCAGTTTCTGCTTAACTGGAGAGCTACCTTCTTTGATTGGCAGGCGATGGACCACAATATCTGTGTCGAGACCAGGCATATCTTCATAGGACCAAGCGAATATCTCAACATAGTCTTGTAACATTTGAATCAATCTTTGCTTGACACTGTCTTCTAAATCAGCCCCTATCTTTACTTCTTTCTTTTCTTCGTCACTGCCCAGGTTGATAACCTCAATTGGTTCTTCATGCGGCTGTATAGTCCTTTCTTCTTGTTCTAATAGCCTTGCGAGTTCCCTAGGTACTTCACAATCTTCCTCACTTTCGTCCTCAGTTTGGTAGATCGGATTTTCAAAGTCATGATTGGCAATAGCAGAATCGTTATAAACAGGATCCAGAGTGAATGTGAATCTGCATTTATTATGTGGGTGTGCGTAAGAATACATAGCTATTTGAAAATGAATTAAAGCAAAGAAAGAAACAAAAAGGATCGCAAAATTTGAACATGCAAACGTCCCATGATTTTATTGAATGAACATATGATCATGGTATGACAAACCCTTATAAAAAGGACCAGTGTGCTTCGGGCAAGGCACCTGGCTTTTAAGTTCATAGTTCGATAGTACAAGAACCATTTTTATCTTTGAACATATAAACAACAAAAACAGGAAATTGAATTTACTCCTGATCAAAGGAGATAACATCTTCGGCTTCCCAGTTGTTCAATCCATTGTTGTGAGTAGGGAATATCCAGCTGCTCCAGTTGCAGTTGTCTTCTTCGTCTTCCACAACATTGACTTCTTTGGTGGCGAGATGAGCTGTTGATCCTTCAGGATGAGCAAGATACTCTGCTGGATACGAGAGCCCAGGCTGAGATACCTCTGTTGGCTGAGAGAGATACCCGATAAGATCGTCCCATCCAGGCGGGATGATGTCTTTGATAGAGACTTGTGCATTCTGGGGAGCAGTGTATTGCATCAGAAAATCATTCTCGTCATTTGGTGTCTCCCAGAATTCTTCAGGAGCGACAGGGCTTGTGAGTGTCATATTGTCTTTGAAATGTTCATTCCATCCAGTTGGGGTAATGTCTTTGATAGCGACTTGCGAGCTCAGGGGAGCGGAATACTTCACCATAAAGTCATACTTACCACTTGGTTCTCCCAGCGTATCCCAGACTTCTTTTGGACTAGGTGGACTTTGGTATTACTCAGTAATGGAACTTGTGAAACTTTTGCAATCTTCGAACTGATCATCCCATCCAGTTGGGACGATGTCTTCAATGGCAATAAAAGAACTCTGAGGAGCGGTGTACTTCACTAGAAAATCATACCTGCCGCTTGGTTCTCCCAAAGTATCCCAAACTTCCTTGGAAACAGGTGGAACTTCATCTTCAATAACATTTACTCCTTGGCTGATGAAATGTGACATTAATCCTCCAGAACGAGGACTTTGATCGTTCTTCTGAGCTCCATTAGCATAGCCCAGACCTAGCTTATCGAACTTGTAAGGTACATCAAGGAGTTGTCCCCATACTATGCAACCACCCTCTTCGATCACAGCTTTAGCATCTTTGAGAGAAGCCATAGTTGGAGTTATTCTTGTAGCAGGAGTAGCAGAAATATGTTTGGCAGTAGAGACATCTGGAGGGACCACCTCAAAAGATTGGCAGGGGGTTTCGATGAATTCACCATCCATCTCAACATACTTAGAGTTACTTAGGTGGCTAACCACATATTCTTCTTCGCCATAAACTATGACGACCTTGCCTTTTACCAGATATTTTAACTTCTGATGCAGGGTAGAAGTTACAGCGCTTGCCCCATGTATCCAAGGGCGTCCTAGTAAACAGGAGTATGCTGGATGAATTTCCATTACGTAAAAGGTAGAATCAAAGATCTGAGAGCCCACTCTGATTGGGAGCTTAACTTCTCCGTATACTGTTCTTGTTGACCCGTCGAAGGCTCTTACCACAACATCGCTTGGTTGTAACACAACTCCTTTGAAGTCAAATTTTTCCAGTACTACTTTTGGTAACACATTCAACGAGGAACCATTGTCTACCAGCACATGAGACAAAGTGGTGCCGTTACATTCAATAGAGATGTGCAGGGCTGTCGCTACCGCGAAAATTAACAGAGTCGCCACTAACATATTTATCCTGAAAAGGAAGGGAATGCCAGCAAACCACAAAACAAAACAACGGTCTCACGACCAGAGAAAAAGGGTAAGGGAGTCGGTTACGCAAGGGGAAGGTGCTAGCACCCCTCGCGCCCATCGTACTCGATGGTATCCACGCCTGTGTCTAAAACTATGGGTGTGTAATAAATCTACGCTAATCTGGACTAAAATGAATGCAGAATGTAGGGAAAATAAAGGATTAAACTCGCACGGGCCCTACCCCGCTGCCTACGTATCTGTTTTGCAGAATCTGAGCTACCGTAGCTCGGCTAACTAATTTTTGTTTGTTTTGTGTTTTTTAGGTGAACGAGTTACATTCACACTCCGCTGCTCGACCTTTGGAGACTTATGCTGGGAATGGAGCGGAAATAACAAGCTCTTAAGAAAAGAAAATCAAAGAGTGTGGTTTGTGTTTTAAAGAATGCATGAGGAAAACCTAAGCTAAGGGGGAAAGCTTGCTACCTAATGTTATCATACAAAGGGTACAAGTCTAAACTAAACTAGCAACCTACGAGAAAAGGGGGAAGCACACAATAATATCACACAAACGAGCATCCGCTCGTAAAGCAAACAAACCAACGGTACTGACCGAATGGTAGAAAAGCGGTCCCGCCATAGCCAAGGGGAGCAGCTCAACCCAAGTCAACCAAGCATTAGACCTCGCGAAAATGATCGGGCCATAGACAAGAGGGCGGACCCCTCTCAGCAACCAAGCCGTCACGGATCGTAAAGGAAAACGGTGCGTGCGTACACCGAGCATCAATGTCGAGCGACGCGAGCTATAAGAAAGGCGGGGGTCCGGCTACATGAACCCTTTTCCTGACATACTCGATAACAAGATCTTGTGCAGGTTCAGAAGCAAGCGACGCGAAGCGTGCGCATACCGAACGGACTCGATGAGACTAGGCGGGGATTGATTGCTAACCCTTTCCGCGTGCCTTCCATGAGGACTTAACGGAGTGCCATATAGGACTTATTACACCGTGACTCCCTGCCGCAAAGCACAAACATAAACACACCAACAAAAACAGAGCCTCTTTCGAGGACTTGGCCAGATGCATGTCTAGGTCCTACATCTCATGTTATTGGATGATGCGAGAAAGCGATAAAGTGCAATAGAAATAAAATGAAACGAGATCAATACCAAACAGATGATGATCCGTAAACTAAGGCGAAGCAAAGCGAAGAAACTAAGAATCCCGCGAGCGAGCTAGCAAAGCAAAAGCAAATGGTCAGCACACCGATTAGCCATGAAAGCACACAAAGATCGACACGCATGACGAGCACAATCACAATACACCTGCAAGAGGAACAAGCAAACCAAACAAGCAAGCATAAAGTAAAAGGATCGTGTCTCCCGGATGAGAACACGATATAGATAAATAGGATTGTGTCCGCAAGTGAAGCGGAACACTCGGGTAATAATCGTCAATCGGTGACTATCCAAAGGCCTTGCACACTAGCACACAAGTTAGAGATAACAAACATCGCAATCGGAATTGCGTTATTACTATAAACCAAAAGAAACGGGTAAGTAACATAAACATGAAATGGATAATGAAACATCAAAGAGAAATCAAACATGAATGACCTACAAATTAATGAAAACTAAGCATCTAGCTAGATAATACGTCTTATAAGCTTTCCGTCGATATAAAGAACGTGCAAATCGGAGCTACGAGTAAAAAGTTATGCAAGATTGAAGTCATAGAAGAAAACACAAAATTTGACCGCAGGAACCGGTTCCTGTATAGGACAACCCGGTTCCTGGTACTAAAAACCAGAGACAGAAAACTGGGAACCGGTTCCCACCTAGGGACAACCCGGTTCCTAGTACAAAACACAGACCCATCAACATTTCAAACAGCTGGGAACCGGTTCCTGGCTGGGACGAACCGGTTCCTGGCACAAAAGTTCAGGGAAAAAACAATGCAGGAACCGGTTCCCACCTAGGGACAACCCGGTTCCTGGTACAAAAAACCAGAGAATCAACATTTTTGGATTGAGTGGGAACCGGTTCCCGCCTGGGACAACCCGGTTCCTGGCGTAGCAAAATCAGTTTTTAAGCATTTTTGAGGCCTCGGAGCCATTCGCACTCAATTCAAAACGTTCCATAGGCAATTATCACTAGCAAACATCAAATTATGAATTAAGCACGAGTCCACAAGTAAAATTATCCTAATTATGCAAAGTGCGACGCGTCGAGCCAAGCAAACATCAAGCAAAAGTGCATCACATGCATTTATACAAACACTTTGAGTGCGACACAAGTAACATACATGGATATTAACAATTATGCACACAAAATCAACACCGAATCATAGATCCATACACGAATACCACAATTCATCATTAACGGATATCAATTACACACAATCAAACATCAATTCAAACGCGATTCACATGAACACGACTAATTCGAGCAAAAGATGAGCAAATTCAACAATCAATCATCATCAATCATCCACTAATCAAGAACAAGAGGCGGATCGGGATTCGAATTCACATAATAATCAACAATTAAGCACTTAACTCAAGATCCGAAAGCTTACTGAATGGAGATCAAACCGAAGCGCGAACACGAACACGATACGAACGCGAACACGACACGAACGCGAACACGAAAGCAAAAATCCGGAAGGAGAGAGAGGGAGGGCGCGCAACTCTATGTGGAGAGAGGAAGAGAAATTCGAACTTCGATCTTGATCTTCAATCCATGTTCTTGATCTTGAAGAAAATTGATGAATATTGATGGAAGTTTTATGTAATTTGTGGTTTTGATTCAAGAGAATTGAGAGAGAATTGAGAGAAAGTGTTTGTGAAGAAACTTGGTGAATTGAAATTATGAGAGTCCCCCTCCCTTGATTTGTGAAGAGCAAAATGTTTATATATTGTCAACGCGAAATGTCCAAATTGCCCTCGGTGCGTCTTATTTTGGCTCGTTTTTAAGGAAACTCGGTTCGGCTCTAAATTTCGGAACTAAACCGATGCCATTGCGAAGATGACCAAATTCTTGACTCATTGCCGCAAGAATCACCTCAATCCGATAAGCGATGAAGAAAATACGCGCGTTTGAATGGCGAGAAACGCCGATTCATCTGGTGCGACTGTGCAGAATTTTGTGAGTACCGCTCAAAGAACTCGATAAAACCCTATCTTCGGCTCAGAATATGAACATGCATGTGTGACGAAGAATCGAAACTAACGAAATTTCCGAGAAAATGCCTCCGGAATGGACTTCATACGATAAAAATCGAAGGAGTTATGAATTTTCGAACTCGGTGCGACATACTCGAAAACACACTTTTTACTGAAACAACGCGATGATCTTTAAAATGCTTGGAGTTTTACATGCATAATTGGCCTTTGATACGAACATACGAAATCTTGGTGATGATGGTACGGAGCTCCAGTTAAATTTTCAAGTGAATCCGACGAGCGGATTAGGAGATATGAATTTCCCGAGGTCCGAAACCCTACATTCAGCACTGTTTTTCACTGTGAAACCTCAAGTAATTTGCAAATATGACGACCTTCCTCAAGGAATTGGCTTCCGAGCCGAACACGAAAGTTGTAGATATCGTCGAAACAGTCAAGACATCGCGGGAACTTAGCTCATATCACCTTCCAAATATGACTTGCGAATTTTCTCGTATTTCCACTGTTTAAACCATCTTTCACGCCTTTCTTCTTAAACCCATGAAAACTCTTTATTATTTTTCTTCAATTTTAGAATGACGAAATAAACGTCATTATTAACTTATGGCTCCAATAAAGAGGGCAAATTTTGGGGTGCAACAGCTGTCCCTATTCAAACTTCTTGAACCTGACGAGTGAGAAATGAAAATTTCGAACCGTGGAGGTGGAAGAAGATTGAATACTAGAATGCATGGTTGTCAAACTCACGGGTAGACTCGTAAACTCGTACGAGTTTACGACTCTACGAAGTAAAAACGAGTAGACTCGCACATAGAATCTTTTTTTGATAGACTCTAGTAGACTCAGGTAGACTCGTACAAACTCGTATAGACTCGCGAGTCTATGGTGAGTTTATGAGTTTATAGGTTTTTCTGAATTTTTTTGAAAAAACAAAAAAAAAAGAAGCCCAAATTCAAATTTTTTTACTTTTAAAGAAAAATCGTTATTTTAATGCTTGTATGTGAAATAGTAACATCTCTCTCATAGTCTTTTCTTACGACAAAGTTTCTTCCTCCCTTCATTGACGACATTGTTGCATTTGTCTGTCTTGTTGTGTTCGCATTTGTTACCATAAATCAATCATTCATTATGTAAGTGTTCTCTTGTATATCTTGTGTTCTTTTGTGTTATGTTTTCTTGTGTAAAGATGATACACCATTTCATTTCAATAAGATTCATTGATCGTCAATCCTCATGTATCAATTTGCATATGATAAAATGGCTTAAAAGATTTACCTGTCATGCAATAATTTATTGTTCACATGATTATTTTATTGTTTTTACTAATTAATTAGTTATAAATAATAATTATAAAGAACTTGCGTGTATAAGTGTTGTAAGGAGGTTTGAAGACATCGACATATCTTTTAAGATTTTTTGCTTTTTGTATTATCCAATAAAAAAATCAGCATTTTAAGTCTTTGACTATATTCTTTTGTATTTTATTTGTTTAGTTGTCGAGTCTTGTTTGTTAAGTTTGTTATAGAGTATGAAATTTAAATTTAGATGTTAATTGGTATTTTATCATATATGTGTGTGTGTGTGTGTGTGTGTGTGTGTGTGTGTGTGTGTGTGTGTGTGTGTGTGTGTGTGTGAGTGTGAAATATGAGGTATTTCAAGGTTTATAAATATATGTGTATTCCATATGTTAGTCACTTACAGGTTTTTGGATGTCATTTTTAATTTTCCATAGACTCGTACGAGTTTACGAGTCGAGTTTGCGATTCGAGTCTACAGACTCTTTACGAGTTTGAGTAGACTCGCGATTCTGACAACCTTGCTAGAATGAACTCGAAATTTTGCGCTCTTGATCAATAGAAGATTCCGTCTCGTAATAAGAAGGAATGTACCACCCCGCAAGCAGGGAGAAAAAACTTCAATTGACCTGGACAATAAATATGCTCCAACTTGTGATAAGAGGGAACGGGCACCCACAGGCAGGGGAAACACTTCAATTGATCTGGGCATCAAGAGAAGGAACATCTCGACTGATCTGGGTATCAGACGTAGCAAATGTCTCCGAACATGCATCGGGATAGATGTCTTAGGTCGATTTGGGAATCGAAGGAGATACGCCGGTTGATCTGGGCATCAATGGGTAATAGGTATCTCTGATCTGGGAATCATGATCTGGGAATCTGGGCAGACATCTCTTCTGATGCAATTCAATCATCAAGTAGATATTCCTACTAATCTGGGAATTAGCGGCTAGCTCCTTCGTAAGACCACGGGGATCCGGAGGCGGTTCCTTCAACTGAACTAGAAATCAGGATAGGAACAATATCTCTTCCGAACTGTGTACGCCGGGGAAAGAATGCCTTTGAACTGATCTGGACATGATGCCAGAAAATAAGTAGGACAATCTTCATCTGAAAGACAAAGTCGATCAGGCAGACATCTCCATCTGATCTGATGATATCAGTGGCTTGCTCCTTCGTAAGATCTTGGGAGATCCGGAGGCGGTTCCTTCAACTAATCTGAATCTGAATATTAGGATAGGAACAGATATCTCTTCCGAACTGTGTGCGCCGGGTAAAGAAAGCGTCTTCAACTGATGGTTAGGCATCAGGAATGAGCAGACGAGTTTCTTCTTCTGAACGAACTAAATCGTCAGGGAGTAGATATTTCCGACTAATCTGATGCATCAGAGGGCTTGCTCCTTCGGAAGATCTATAGAGATCCGGAGGCGGTTCCTTCAACTGAGCTTGATATCAGGATAGGAACAAATATCTTCCACCGATCTGGGGGCATCGGGAATAGGAATGTCTTTAAACTGATCTGAGCTATGCTAGAAAATAAGTAGAACAATCCTCTTCTGATTCAAAACATCAGGATAAGCGCCGGTAATGACTAGGCGAACATTGCTCTCTAGGGAGCATTTGAATCTGGATAACTTTCCTGCAGAAAGAGACAGATATGATATGATATGATTAATGCATGATGCATGTATGAATGTGTATGGAATAACGTTTCCGAGGAGGAAGACGCTACACGCTTTTGAGAATGCTATGCAAATGATGCATGATTCGGACGTTGCTTAAGGAGACAACGGAGGAGCACTGAATTGCTGAAGAAGTCCTGGAGAGAGTATAGAACTCTGCGGGGAGGACAAGATGAGCGACCAGAAGTCACAAACTGCAAGCTGGCAAAGATGGATCAGACATCTGCTGGAGATGATCAAATCTGGATGCAAGCTCTATTTGGGGAATAAATCCTGCTTGGGGATACCCGGGCAACTTCATTGGAGAAGCAAATTCTCGACACCCTGGGGATGTGAAGATAAGGGCAAGTCATGAAGACAACTCTGATGGGGAGTGATCAACTTGCTTGTATAGAACGCATTCCGCTGGGGAAATCCTGGACGGACATAGATTCTGCTGAGGATGCATGTGAATCTTTGCTGAGGAAAGAAACTCAGTGGGGAAGATGGATACTTCTGCACAACAATCTGCTAGGGATATGAGAGATCCGCTGGGGATAAGGAACTTAGCATAAGAACCTTTTGTTAAGGCAACTCCACTGGGGAATAAGATGACTCTCCTGGGGAAAACAGGTCAATCTGTTGGGGAGAGAAACGCTCTACTGGGGAGAATGTGGAACTCGGTCAAGGAACCTCATTAAGAGTTTGCCGGGGAATCAGATACCATCCAACCATGACTCAACTGGGGAGAAGACATTCCGCCGGGGGAATAAGGCTTCTGGAGCATAGAGAATGCATCAAGATGTGCTTTGATGAGGATATGAGAATCTTGGAACAAAGAAAGTCTCATCCAGATATACTCAGCTGGGGAATGAGAATCTCTCTTTAGGATGCACTTGGCTGGGGAGTGAGAATCTCTCATAGCTATGTCTATCAATATGCTGATGCGAAGCGCTTGCAAGGACGTACCTGCGAGACAAACAAATGAAAATGCCCCAGGATATAGCATGGCATCTTGGCCTGCCATTCTGGTCACACAAGACTTTGAAGTACATTCAAAGGTTTCATCATTTCTAATCATGTATCGTAAAAGCAATGCAGTTTTCATATGCAAAGTTTAGCACAAACCCAGGACGGTTTATGCAAACAAAACAGTGAAAGAAAACAGTTATTTAAGATAAAGAGATTTTTATTAATTGTGAACAGAATGCTCGTAAAAGAGCGAACACATTTCAGAAGTAGTTCCTAGTAAGAGGTAACCACACATTTATAGAGTACAAGAGAAATGGCAATGTGAAATGGATATCCATTGGTTTCGATCCCGCTATCACTTTTATAACTCCGACGTTCTCATCTCCTTGCTTTGGAAGACCGTACTCATTAGGATTGATCACTGCCCGATTTAACAACTGATTGATATGACATCACCTAACTTGTGGACCCGACGGTGTTTGTGAGCGCCTTTAGGGATTTGAGTTGCCAGGTGCAAACTCAAGAACACGGGGTCTTGCTTATCCCTCGGTCGGGAGCCCTACACAAAGTGATTGGAATTTGTGGATGCTTTAGGGATTTGAGCCGCCAGGTGCGAACTCAAGAACACGGAGTCTTGCTTATCCCTCGGTCGGGAGCCCTAAGCATGCATGAAGAGTGATTGCCAAGGTGGCATGCGAGATGTAGTCGTTCGCTTTTGTCCCTTTTTTGCCTAAGTCGCCCTTTCGGGTTTTCAACTTAGCGGGTGTATTTGTTTCTTTTTCATTCTTTTGCCTGATTCATTTTCTTTTCTTTTTTTTTCTTTTTTTTTTCTTTTTTTTCTTATCAGGTTTATGCGAAGTATTTTTTGACTACATCTGCGTTCACAGGGTGCGGAAAGTTCTCGCCATCCATCGTTGTAAGCATCATGGCACCGCCAGAGAATACTTTCTGCATAACAAAGGGGCCTTCGTACGTCGGAGTCCACTTGCCTCGTGGATCGCTCTGAGGAAGAATGGTTCTTTTGAGTACCAGATCGCCTGGTTTATAGCTTTTGGGTCGCACCCGCTTGTCAAAAGCTTTTCTCATCTTCTTTTGGTACACCTGACCATGACCAATAGCTGCCAAGCGTTTCTCATCAATGAGGTTCAACTGATCCATCCGATTATGTACCCATTATGACTCGTCAAGCTCGACGTCTTTCATAATCCTCAGGGAAGGAATCTCAACTTCAACAGGCAATACCGCTTCCATGCCGTAAACAAGTGAGAAAGGAGTTGCCCCAGTCGATGTACGCACGGAGGTGCGATAACCATGCAAGGCAAAAGGTAGCATCTCGTGCCAATCTCGGTAAGTCACTACCATCTTCTGTACAATCTTCTTAATATTCTTGTTAGCCGCTTCGACAGCGCCATTCATCTTTGGACGATACGGAGAAGAATTGTGATGCTTGATCTTGAAGGACTCACAAAGCTCCTTCATCAACTTGTTATTGAGATTCGATCCATTATCAGTAATGATCTTTTCAGGAATCCCATAACGACAGATTATGTTGTGCTTGATAAAGCGAGTAATCACTTGCTTGGTTACATTCGCATAAGATGCGGCCTCAACCCACTTGGTGAAGTAATCGATGGCAACCAAAATGAAGCGATGTCCATTAGAAGCAGTAGGCTTAATCTCTCCAATCATGTCAATGCCCCACATTGCGAAAGGCCACGGAGAAGTTAAGACATTCAAAGGCACAGGCGGCACGTGCACTTTATCAGCATAGATCTGGCACTTGTGACAAATTCTGACATGGTTATGACAATCAGTTTCCATAGTGGACCAATAGTAACCAGCCCTCAAGATCTTCTTAGCCATTGTATGCCCACTAGAATGGGTACCCAACGCACCTTCGTGCGTTTCCTCTATGATTTTCGAAGCTTCTTCTTTCACAACACATCGGAGCAACACACCGTCATGATGTCTCTTGTACAAAACCCCACCGTTGAGGTAAAACTTAGCTGCAAACCTTCTCAAAAACTTCTTATCAGTCACCGACGCTTCGGGAGGATACTCTTGAGTTTCGAGGAACTTTTGGATATCATGATACCATGGATTTCCGTCTAATTCAACATCAGCCTCAAAGCAAAATGCTGGTTCATCCAACCTGTTGATGGTGATGTTAGGCGCTTCATTGGCCCATTTCACTTTGAACATGGAAGCCAAAGTAGCGAGAGCATCAGCAAGATTATTCTCTTCTCTAGAAATATGCTCAAATGTGATCTCATCAAAGTACGGAATGAGTCTCATCACATGCTCCCTGTATGGAATCAGATTCTGATGGCGAGTTTCCCAATCTCCATTGATCTGGCTAATGACAAGATTGGAATCCCCATAAACTTTCAAACACTTGATTCGCAAATCGATCGCAGCTTCGATACCATAAATGCAAGCTTCATACTCAGCCATGTTATTAGTGCAATCAAAACAGATTCTGGCTGTAAACGGAATATGAAAACCTGATGGAGAAGTAATTACAGCTCCAACACCATTCCCAAGTGCATTAGAGGCACCATCGAACACGAGCATCCATCGCGATCCTGGTTCGGGTCCTTCCTCTGGTCCGGGAATGTTACAATCTCTGATGTACAAAACATCCTCATCGGGGAATTCAAACTTCATCGGTTCATAATCTTCGACAGGCTGATGCGCAAGATAATCCGCCAACACACTACCTTTGATGGCTTTCTGGGTAGTATATTGGATATCATATTCGGTCAAAATCATTTGCCACCTGGCTACTCTTCCGGAAAGAGCGGGCCTCTCAAAGACATACTTGATAGGATCCATCTTGGAAATCAATAAGGTGGTGTGAACCAACATATACTGCCTCAGCCGGCGAGCAGCCCACACCAAAGCACAACAAGTTTTCTCGAGCAATGAGTATCGGGATTCACAGTCGGTAAACTTTTTGCTAAGGTAGTATATTGCATGCTCTTTTCGGCCAGACTCGTCATGTTGACCCAGCACACATCCCATTGAGTTTTCAAGAACTGTGAGGTACATAATCAAAGGCCTTCCTGGAACTGGAGGCATTAGTATCGGAGGTTCCTGCAGATACTCTTTCACTTTTTCGAATGCTTTTTGACAATCATTATTCCACCTGGCCTTCTGATCTTTTCTTAGTAATTTGAATATTGGTTCACAAGTGGCCGTAAGATGAGAGATGAATCTAGCAATGTAGTTCAACCTCCCTAAGAAACCACGAACTTCTTTTTCTGTTCTCGGCTCAGGCATCTCTTGTATAGCTTTTATTTTTGTAAGATCGACCTCAATACCTTTCCCACTAACAACAAAGCCCAATAGCTTTCCGGATCGCACTCCGAAAGTGCATTTGTTTGGATTCAACCTCAGTCTGAATTCCCGAAGCCTCTCAAACAACTTCTGCAAGTGAACCAAGTGCTCTTCTTCAGTGTGAGACTTTGCAATCATGTCGTCGACATACACCTCAATCTCTTTGTGAATCATGTCGTGAAAAAGAGTCACCATGGCGCGCTAATACGTTGCCCCTGCGTTTTTCAACCCAAAAGGCATGACTTTATAACAGAAAGTTCCCCATGGTGTGATAAACGTTGTTTTCTCCATGTCTTCTGGTGCCATCTTGATCTGATTATACCCAGAGAAACCATCCATGAAGGAAAACACTTTGAAAGGAGCAGTGTTATCCACCAACACATCGATATGGGGAAGAGGAAAATCATCTTTCGGACTCGCCGTATTCAAATCTCTATAGTCAACACACATCCTGACCTTTCCGTCCTTCTTAGGTACAGGAACAATATTCGCAACCCATGGCGGGTAATTCACAACTTCCAGAAAGCCAGCATCAAACTGTTTCTCCACCTCTTTCTTAATCTTCTCAGACATATCTGGGTGAGTCCTTCGGAGCTTCTGGTTGACAGGAGGACTATCTTCCTTGAGAGGTAGACGGTGTACCACAATATCTGTATCAAGGCCTGGCATATCCTCGTAGGACCAAGCAAAGATATCCGCATACTCCTTCAACATATCAATAAGCCTCTGCTTCACACTACTCTCAAGTGCAGCCCCTATCTTGACTTCTCGGACATGCTCTTTAGTACCAACATTTACCATCTCGATTACCTCTTGATGCGGCTGAATCGCTTTCTTTTCCTGTTTCAACAATCTGGCCAACTCATCGGGGAGATCACAATCTTCATAAGCTTCCTCCTCGGCTTGGTAGATCGGATTGTCAAAATCATAATGAGCAATAGCGGAATTGTTACCAATGGAATCCGTGGTGGTGGAACATCTGCATGATTGATGTTTTTATTTTAGTTTTGATTATTAAGCTATGTGCACGTGTGTGCAAAAACATTGCCATTTAAAGGAAAAAGTTAAAAGGAAAGACAAAGAGCAAAACATTTGAATGCAAAAACGTCCTTTTATTTCATGATTAACTTTGAAAATGCAAACTGCATGGCCCTACAAATGATTCACTACGCTGTTAGGAGTAAATTAATGGTAAATTCATGTGTTATTAGAAGTGATTTAGTTTCCAAACCAATGCAAAATGTGATAAATCCATAGGTTTTTATTAAGAATTGAACTGAACAAGTTTAGTTCGTGCGTAAAGCAAATCGAATCACTTGTGGGTGTTATTGTTGCAGGTTTAGAGCTGAATTGAAGCTTAAGGAGAACATGAGGAGGAAAGAGAGCTGGAAGTCTCAAAGGCAGAAGAAAAAGATGGAAATTGCAAAGGGCGCGCCGCGAGAGTTTCTAGAGCGTGCCGCGAAAATATCTCTGTTTTGAAGCGCGCCGCGCCAGTCCGATGCCGCGCCGCGGCCTCGGCGTTAAAAGCCCAAAACTTCTATTTAAAAGCCCTAGCTTCCAAGAGAAAAAGAACTGGGGGGAAGAGCGAAATTAGGAGAGCAATCTGAAGGTGCAGCCACAATCATCAATTGAAGACCAATTCTCTATCAAGCGAAGACATTCCTTTGATGAATATGAATTCTTCCATTAATCTTTGTGTGTTCTTCATGTCTATGGAGAGCTAAACCCCTCGTGTTGAATCTAAGGTAGTAGTTAACCTATGAATATACAATACCATTAATTAATTCCTATGAACAATTGTTTGAATTCATTATCAATAAGAAAACTTGTTGTTATTCTTAAATTATCGTTGAATCTTTGATCGAAAGAAAGGATTTAACTTTTGCCCTAGGTTACTATGTTGATTCACTTGCAATTTGCAGAGATGGAATTGTAATTGGGTTTTCACAATTATCGTTCTTAATTACTATTATCGTTATTGATATTTGGAGAGATCGAATCTCATACCGGTAAAAGTTATCTAATTTGATTTGCAGACATAGAATCTGATTTGAGGATAAGTGAAGATAATGATTTAAAAGATTGTTCAATTGTGAATTAATTGATAATTGTATAGGAATAGGTTGATGAACCCTAAGGTTCAACATATTTCTCTAATCGTTAACAACAGTTCGTTACTCGCTTTTAATTTATTGTTTACTTTTGATATTATTAGAATCATAAAACAAACCAACTCAATTTTCCTAACTCAAAATAAACAACTATAGAACGGCAGTGATATTAACCAATCCTTGTGGATACGATATATTACCAAAAATATTTACCCAAAAATACTTTCAACAAATTGGCGCCGTTGCCGGGGATTGGTGTCAATATTGCTCGCATTGCAATAGTTTTTATTTTGAGTTATTTTTATTTTTCTGGTTGTTTCACGTGTTTGTTAGTTTTTGCAGATTTAGTGTATGCGCAGCAAAGTTTCCAGCGATCAACTTCTTTTTGATCCCGAGGTCGAGAGGAACGCTAGGAGAGGAACATGCACTACTATTTTTAGCTATTTACTCAATTTTAGATTTTTTAGTTATTTACTTAATTTTAGATTTTTTAGTTATTTACTTACTTTTAGATTTTTTTTGTTTAGTTACTTAATTTTAGATTTTTAGTTTAGTTCCTTTATTTTAGATTTTTTTTAGTTACTCTATTTTAGATTTTTTTTAGTTTAGTGCCTTTATTTTAGATTTTTAGTTAGTTTATTTTAGATTTTGTTATTGCAATAGTTTTTTAATTTTGATTTTTTTTATTATTATTTTTTTATCTTGTTATTTCACTTGTGTGCTAGTTTTGTAGATTTTTGTTTTTCGGAATGTGGGACCCAAATATAAATGTTGTGATTCATGCTCAAAACGAGATCCTAACTCAAAATGGAGTATCTCCTTCAAAGTGTGTCACAATTCACACCTCAAGTTAGTGAGTTTTATGATAGCGGATGGGGCAAACCGGAAGATGCGATGGAGTATCATATGGCTAACCATGAATATCAACAACAAGGGCTTTCACACTATAATAAAGGTTATCAAAGAGGACACTCTGAGTTAGAGGAAACCATGAATCAATTCATGCAATTCTCTTTAGCCATTCAACAAAACTGGGAAACGCAAGATGTTCGACTTACCAAATTCTTCACCGAGCAAAACGTAAGTCAAGTCTCAACTTTTCAAAACCCTATGACTTGTGTAGAAACCTGCAATGCTACTTCTATAAGGAGTGTAAAAGTGATTGATGAGGAAATTGAAAACAATAATGATGACAAGGAAGATGTTGCTGAAAAGGATAATATAGAGCATATAAACATCAAGAAAAATATAGAAAGTGAGTATGAGCCCTCAATGAAGCTACCTTATCCAAGACCTCCTAAAAAAGTAGATGATGTGTTAGTCGAAGGAACAAAAAAGGAGGATATAATCAAACAAGTCGTGAATGAGTTAGAAACTTCAAAAGTTGAAACTTTTTCAAAAGAGAATATGGTGGACTTCGAGTTGAAGAAGAGTAGTAATGCAAAGAAGCATAAAATCTCATTGGAATTCCTTCCTCTACAAGTTCCTAATATAGAAGGGAATGAGAGTCAATACTTTCGGCCAATGGAAATGTTTACCCGTTTGCAAATCACCATCCCATTCTTAGAAGGTCTAGAGTTTAAGCCAAAATGTGTCAAATTCATCAAGGATAGATTCTCACCGACGAAGAAATTAACGGATAAGGAGGTTATTTCTCTTGAAGAGAGAAAAAAACAAATGAAGGAAGAGAGATCGCGAGTTGAAGTGGTAAGAATTAAGGATGAAGAAATCAAACAAGCAAACTTTAAATACTTTTGGGGTTTCACATTGGTAAGAAAAGTACCAAGGAAAAGAGACAATGGTTGATGATTCAACCATGAACCGTCAAGCCATGTGACGTTAAACGAGGCACTTCGTGGGAGGTAACCCACACTTCTAATGTTTTGTTTTGTTTAACTTTTATTTCAGGAAATAATAAGGGAACCTTTCTGGTGAAAGCTAGGAAGAGGCAATTGATATTGCAATACCCTCTGTGAGTCAACCCTCTCGGGCTTGTTACGAAACATTGAGGTCAATGTTTAGTTCAAGTTTGGGGGTGGATTTACTCTTTTTGCATTTTTTAAATTTTATGCTTTTATGTTTGTTATTTGTCCCCATTTTAGAATGAGTAGTTCCACAAAATAATGAAAATCTCAAGCAAAGTACCAACAATGGAGCAACATGCGTGAAAGTGGTAGTGAGTGAAATTTTTTGAAAAAAAAAAATTAAGTTTTCACTTTCTTTTTCAATAAAGTGACAAAGCAGGTATGAATTTTTGAACTCAAACTCTTAATGTGTGCATGAAATTTAGGTTGTTAGTAAATTCTTAACAGAAGTTCTTTATGGTACACTATTTTATTGGACCGGTTTAGCCTTAACCATTGTGAGGAAAGCCTTCCATTGTTTACTATATGCAGGAGACCATCAATTATTTTGACTTGTTCGTATCATGCTAAACCGGTTGTTGCATCGTCTGTGGAAATCTGTGGAAGTGATTTAGGCAATTGTTTGAATTTGAGAGTTCTTTGAGCCGATTCCACCGTAAAAATTATTTTCTTCTGTGAGAGTGTGATCCTTTGCTAACCATTCTTTGAGCCTGAGGTCAAGGTAAGTATCATAATATGCACCAAGGAAATAGCTGGTGAGTTTTGATCTCAAAAAAAAGTTTTGTTCTGGACCATCAACCATAAAATTTGGTGATGTGTTTTCTCTTTGACCTTTTTAGAAAGTAGGGGAGCATTCATATAATCTGAATACTGGTTGATCTCCAAGTTTGGGAGAGTCACATTCAAAAGAAGAGTAAGTACTTATGGTAATCGGTGAAAGATAAAAGAAGTCGTAGCTTGAAAAAAAAAAAGAGAAGTAACAACGTTTGAATATAAAGATTGTTGAAAAAAAAAGTGAAAAAGAAGAATCAAGCTACGAATGAATGAAAAAAGATGGACAGGTAAAGGAATTAGAGTTTTAGAGAAAAAGAAATAAGTTATGAATTGGATGCTTCCCTATATTAGGAACAACCCTTGATTATCTTCTTTTCTTTGAATCTAAACCACATTACAACCATAGAAAGACCTTCTGATTCTCAGATTCCACAGTACTTGATGCTAGCAATTTGGTGAGCGTATGATATGGATTTTTGTTGATTTAATTGTTTGGATGAGTGTTTAACCCCTCTTTGAGTCATCATATTTTCTGATAAGAGTGATTAGTGCTGGTTCAAGCAATTGTGTAGTGTTTTGAACTTCTGGAGGTAATTTGCTTTCAAAGTTTGTTTCATGTGTATATTCTGAGTTTGCAGGTAGAAGAGGAGTATTTGACTTAATTACTGGATTGAACCACTTGAGAAAAACTTTTTGAAAAACTTGTTGCATGATTGTCGGTAAACTTTGCTGGAGGTAAGTAATTTTGTTTAGGGACAAACAAAACTCTAAGTTGGGGAGAGTTTGTTAGGAGTAAATTAATGGTAAATTCATGTGTTAATAGAAGTGATTTAGTTTCCAAACCAATGCAAAATGTGATAAATCCATAGGTTTTTATTAAGAATTGAACTGAACAAGTTTAGTTCGTGCGTAAAGCAAATCGAATCACTTGTGGGTGTTATTGTTGCAGGTTTAGAGCTGAATTGAAGCTTAAGGAGAACATGAGGAGGAAAGAGAGCTGGAAGTCTCAAAGGCAGAAGAAAAAGATGGAAATTGCAAAGGGCGCGCCGCGAGAGTTGCTAGAGCGCGCCGCGAAAATATCTTTGTTTTGAAGCGCGCCGCGCCAGTTCGATGCCGCGCCGCGGCCTCGGCGTTAAAAGCCCAAAACTTCTATTTAAAAGCCCTAGCTTCCAAGAGAAAAAGAACTGGGGGGAAGAGCGAAATTAGGAGAGCAATCTGAAGGTGCAGCCACAATCATCAATTGAAGACCAATTCTCTATCAAGCGAAGACATTCCTTTGATGAATATGAATTCTTCCATTAATCTTTGTGTGTTCTTCATGTCTATGGAGAGCTAAACCCCTCGTGTTGAATCTAAGGTAGTAGTTAACCTATGAATATACAATACCATTAATTAATTCCTATGAACAATTGTTTGAATTCATTATCAATAAGAAATCTTGTTGTTATTCTTAAATTATCGTTGAATCTTTGATCGAAAGAAAGGATTTAACTTTTGCCCTAGGTTACTATGTTGATTCACTTGCAATTTGTAGAGATGGAATTGTAAGTGGGTTTTCACAATTATCGTTCTTAATTACTATTATCGTTATTGATATTTGGAGAGATCGAATCTCATACCGGTAAAAGTTATCTAATTTGATTTGCAGACATGGAATCTGATTTGAGGATAAGTGAAGATAATGATTTAAAAGATTGTTCAATTGTGAATTAATTGATAATTGTATAGGAATAGGTTGATGAACCCTAAGGTTCAACATATTTCTCTAATCGTTAACAACAGTTCGTTACTCGCTTTTAATTTATTGTTTACTTTTGATATTATTAGAATCATAAAACAAACCAACTCAATTTTCCTAACTCAAAATAAACAACTATAGAACGGCAGTGATATTATTCAATCCCTGTGGATACGATATATTACCGAAATTATTTACCCAAAAATACTTTCAACATACGCCTTGGGCAGAGCGTAGGAATTATGTCATGATAAGAAAAGTAAAAACAAGGAATTTACTCCTGAGCCTGTGTTACTTGGATGACATCTTCAATTGTCCAGTTACAAGGCATCTCCCCTAGAATACTTGGACGTATCCAGCTATCAAAGTCACAATCACTATCCACCTCCTCACCATCGACAATGGCATGGACCTGACCGTCTTGAATAACACCCCCACTCACGAACTTGATCGGGCTAAGGATACTAGACTTGGGCGATGCATTCTGCTTCCCAGGATTGAAACCAAGACCCTTCTTATCAAATTTGTGACGCACATCAATTACTTTCCCCCAGCCTTTCACTCTTCCGGTCTCAACGACAACCTGAGCATCTTTCAAAGAGGACATAATCGTTTCTGGCTTTGTTATATCATAAGGAGGAGTTCTCACAGCGTTCACAGCCTCAAACGCCTGGAAAGGCGTCTCATGTATCTCACCTTCGATCTCCACGTATCGGAAAGAGGACAAGTGACTCACAATATAATCTTCTTCACCACAAACTATCACCACTTTACCGTCAACCGGATACTTCAACTTCTGATGAAGAGTGGATGTCACGGCACCAGTCTTATGAATCCAGGGTCGTCCCAACAAACAACAGTAAGCAGGTTGAATATCCATCACATAAAAGGTTGTAGTAAAGATCTGAGGACCAACCTGGATTGGTAGATCTACCTCTCTGAACACATATCTCCTTGAACCGTCAAAGGCGCGCACTACCAACTCACTCGGCCTTAACTCAACACCAGCATGGTCAATTCGCATGAGGGCCGACTTGGGAAGTACAAGGTCGTCCCCTTACACTCAATCGAAATATGCAAAGCCTTGTTATGGTTTCTCCCTTCTGGCGGAAGATCACGATCCGTAAATCCCAAACCATTCCCAGCGGAGATGTTATTGGCTACCGCCTCTAACTGATTCACAGATATTTCATGCGGGACATAAGCACCATTCAGGATTCTCAAGAGAGCATCCCTATGACCTTCTGAACACATTAACAGTTGCAAGATGGAAATCTTTGACTGGGTCTTACCCAACTGCTCAACAACCTTGTAATCAGACTTCCTGATGATTCTCAATAAGTCCTCCACATCCTTGGAAGACACAGCACTATTAGGTGCCCCACTCTGAATCGGAGAATTCTGGACATCAGTCACTACTTGTTTTCCTTTGGCCTTAGCCAAAGCATCTGCATTGTTTTGAACAAGCTGAGGAGAGAACACCCTACCACTGCGAGTGATCCTACCAGTACCGGTGAAATTATCAGTGTTTGCAACTGAGGCCTCGCCAAACCTCCCTTTAGATGGCTCGCCCTCCTCCTTCGTGCCATAGTAGTATACGTCTGAACCATAATGCCAAGGGATGGCCTTCTCACTCTCATATGGAACAGGCCCTGGCACAGTAATCATCAACGCCGCTGGTTGTTCCTCATGCGGGATACTGACAGGTATCTGAATAGGCACTTGGAGACATATTGGAACAACTGGATCATAAGGAATTGAGATCACAGACACTTCACCATCCTTACTCTTCACACCTCTCAACCTTCGATAGAACTGAAGAGGACCCTCATCAATCAGCTTTTGAACCATACCTTTCAAATCAGCACAACCTTCAGGTTGACTTTTGCAATTTTCACAATCAACTTCACAACCCGGGAAGATACCGCTATTGATCAGATGTTGTTTCACAGATACAAGAGGAAAAGTCAAACAACTCACATCAGATACAACACTTATCTCTTCACTCTCAATGGCATTCACACTCGAACCTCCATGAGCAAGCATCGGATTATTGACAATATTGGGTGTAGGAGTGAACTGAATTATCTTTTGATCCAACAAGTCCTGGACCTTATTCTTCAACGCAATACACCTCTCGGTATCATGCCCAGCGGCACCTGAATGGAAAGCACATCGTGCATTCGCATTGTAATTCGGAGATTGTGTGTCCGGAGCATTCGGAGCATCTCTCAAAGTAATCTTCTCAATCTTGAGCAAATGTTGCAACACCTGAGCATATGTCATAGGAATCGGATCAATCTTTCTGTGAGGCCTAGTCCTGGGAGGATAGCGATCATTACTGGAACGCTGCCCCTGCTGTTGTTGTTGTTGTGGTACTGGGATCATGGCAGCATTAACCTGCGAATTGCTTCTCCCTGAACCCCTTCTTCCATATATGGCATTCGCATTTCGTTCTTTCCTTCTGGCATAACCTTCAGCTTGTTTCTTACAACCAGCAGAATTAGAAGAAGCTCCTAACTGAATTTTCCCCATCTTTAGACCCATCTCAACACGTTCGCCATATCTCACCATTTCAGAAAAGTTAGCTGAAGCACTACAAGCCAAATAATAGTGTCCAGACAAGGTACTGGTGAACATATCAATCATCTCACGTTCAGTCATTGGTGGCTGAACCCTCGCAGCTAACTCACGCCATTTCTGAGCGTACTCTTTGAAAGATTCTTTAGACCCCTGAACCAAACTCTGCAACTGGGTCCTGTTGGGTGCCATATCAACATTGTACTGATAGTGCTTAATGAAAGCCTCCACAAGATCTCTCCAAGAATGGATATGAGTACGCTCGAGTTGAACATACCACTCCAAGGAAGCCCCAGCAAGACTATCCTGGAAGAAATGCATTAGGAAACCTTCATCCTCTGAATAAACTGACATCTTGCGATAGTATGCTTTGACATGAGTCATGGGACAAGTCGCCCCATTGTATTTGTCAAAAGATGGAACCTTGAATTTTGGTGGGATCCTCACACCAGGAACAAACCCCAAGTCATTGATATCCATGCCTAACACCCCTTTACCTTCAACAGCTCTGAGACGTTCTTCAATCAGACGATACCTCTCAACTTCATCATGTACACCCTCAGCACTATGCCTTGATACCTGATCAAAGTTCTCAACATTAAAATCCAAGTTACCACGGTTCTGATTATCTCCCCTTCCCAACAGACGAGACGGAGGTGGAGGTGGAAACCCGTGATGCTGATTGAAAGGATTATAGTGCCCTCCCACGTGATCAAACTCATTCGGATCATGGTGATCGTCAATTCTACCAGACACATCATCAAACAGCCCTGGATGTCCTCCATTCTCAACCCTTCTAGAGTTCTCGACGAGAACTCGCAAGTCATCCTGCCCCTTGGTCACATTAATCAATGCTTCCATAAACTGCGCCTTCTGCGCATTCATCTGCTCTGTCAGTTTAGCTCTCATCTCTGCTATTTGTTCCTGAATCTGTTCCATCTGCCTTCTCTGATTGCTCCTAGTCGGATACGGGTGATTAGCCGTCTTAGAACTCCTTCTGATAACAAAACAGCAAGACATAAGATATAAGACCTACAAAACCTGCAAACATATGACATGTATGATATATGAATGATATGCATGAAACGTTTGTCAATTTTCAGGTATCCAAGAGTTCATCCCACTTTCAGATAGGACATAGAAACCCTGATACAGAATATATTCGAACAGCAATCCACGCACGAGGATTATTCAGCAAACCGAGCATATTTCATTCAAACATAACTGAGAATTCGAGTTCATACAGACAAAATACATAATCGTGTCACAATGTGCTCATAAAGCATACAAAAGAAATCCAGAATATCAAAATGCGACCCCATCCAACAATCCTGGACATGGGCGACAAACATCAAGAATACACATCAAATCAAACCCCTAGACCAAACAAATCCAATCCACAGCAGCACTAGGATCGTCTGATAACAGACTGAGCTCCTCCATCTCCTCTCCGCTGGGATCGGAGGCTTGCGAGCTCTTTTTCAAGTCGAGCTGACTTGGCTTTTTCTTCCATCAACTGTTGTTCTGAATCCTGCATCCTTCTCTTGCTATTGTTTTCTGACCTTCGCAACTTCGCACATTCCTGCTGTTTTTGGTACAAGCTTTCTTCCATCAAGTCATGCGATCGCCTTTGGGCACGTGTCATGCTTGAACCTTCACCTTGCGCATGCTTGAGCTTACGAGCCAATTCCGCCTTTTCGCGATCTTGAAAATACCTCTCCAAGCCAACCTCATTGTCCTTTGCTCTT
Organism: Vicia villosa; assembly: GCF_029867415.1. Taxonomy (NCBI): domain Eukaryota; kingdom Viridiplantae; phylum Streptophyta; class Magnoliopsida; order Fabales; family Fabaceae; genus Vicia; species Vicia villosa. Next base: position 151,810,780 of record NC_081182.1, on the reverse strand, counting down.
AGTTTGATGTTGTCCGCTTCGGTTTGAATATAGAGTTCAGCCGCAACGGTATCAGATAAAACCACGGGAGGTTGCTCATACAATGGGCATGACCTCGCAAATGGCAACAACAAATCTTTCACTCTCACTTCAACCCACTTTCGGTAAGGACCCATAGCAATAGGAACCTTCTTACTCAAAGTATTCTGATCTCTCTTGTGAACTTTGGTCCAAGCATACGCTATCTTCTCTAGCTCCAGAGGATCTTTACCATCAGCATAGTACACTGATTCAAACGCTTCTACATCATTCTGAGCCCTTTCCATTGCATATCCCAATTGACGATAGGCGAGGGTGGGATTTAACTAATGCAACCTCTGGTTCCCATGAGAGGAACGTTGGGATATTGACCGCAACTAGTGATGATGTTCCAAATTTTCCCCACACAATAGTTCCACCTGATGTCATAAGATGTGAGGTTAACAATCCTATCTGACCATTTAAGAGAACTGTTCTTGAGCATAAAAGGTCCTCTCACCGGCAAATGCAACATGAACCACTGGTACAACAACGGAAGACAAGAACCAACAACATATCCTCCCTTCTTACTTCTCGAATGGATCGAAAAATAAGCATCTACAAGCAACGTTGGCACGGGGTTTTTGTTCATAAAGACACAAATCGCCGCCAAACTCACAAAGTTCTCTCTTGAAGGGAATAAGACAATACCATAAATCATGATAGCAAGCAAACGACTAAAATCAACCCACTGCTCCTTCTTCGCCGCATCCTCAGCCCTACTGATCAAAAAGCAAAGATAGAAACCAGAAACACCGCCCGATGACTTCCAATTTCTTTCCACCTCCTTTATACCCATTGTAAGAGCTTCAGCTATTTTTTCAAATCTCACAACCTCGGGAACTCGAATGAAAGCTACATCATCAGTGATTCAGATGTTGAGTATGTAAGAAAACTCCTCGAGCGTTGGGACCAATTGATAGTCCTGAAACGTAAAACACCTCAACTGTGGATCATAGAACTGAAACAAGGTGATCAAAGCCATTGGATCGAAAGATGTTTTGAGGATGGAGAGCAAATTTCCATAATCATGATTGAAGTCACGGAGAACCTCCCCTTTCAACCGAGAACTCAAACCATTCAACCCCGAAACATCAATATCTGGAATCTTATAAGCTCTGGTGTGCCTTGTACGTTCTTTGACGGTATCAGTGGGAATGTCCATCTTCAACTTGGGTGAACTCCTGAATATCCCTGAAAAATATGACATGCAAATGCTTATTATTATATACATTTTTTTTTGCGTTTCTTTTGGAAATAAATATGCTATGATGCAAAGTGGTGGGGCTTGTTGCCGCCCACCAGGCATTCTGGACTGCCGGTAACATACATAGTACAGAGCCAAAAGTTCAGCCCCCAAATGGTATACCACACGGTACATAGAATGTCAATCCACAGAACCAAAGCCCGTAGTCAACAACACACTGGAATAGAACACAGATCACCACTCGAACAAGAACCATAGTACCCCACGAACAAGAACAGCGGTAACCCACGAACAAGAACAGCGGTAACCCACGAACAAGAACCAAAGGCACCATCAGTGTACCTGTTAAGCAATGATTGATTCCCGCCCCACTCACGGGTAAATCTAGGCCAAGGTAGGTCAAAAAGCCAACAGAGGATCGAATGTCGGCGCTATCATACGATATTGCCTCATTCGACCAAGCTCTGCCCGTGGATACGTGATCAGATCAATCAGGCATACACCTTCTGTCCGTCATGGCCACTCTATTCCTAGTTCCTATGGTATCACTCATAGCCTGGGTATTGGGCCTTTTACCTCTTGAAACACCCACCCACAGATAGAAATCCAGACAGTCCAGAATATGATGCAGAAAAGTAAAAGCGCACAAAGAATGCAATGCAAACAGGTAAATATGCAAAGCAGTAAAAACACCCAAAGATAAACACACAAGCGCTAGGATCGACTTGCTGAGTCCGGACCAGCAACAGGTCAAAACGTCCCCAGCAGAGTCGCCAGCTGTCGCTACCGCGAAAATTAACAGAGTCGCCGCTAACATATTTATCCTGAAAAGGAAGGGAATGCCAGCAAACCACAAAACAAAACAACGGTCTCACGACCAGAGAAAAAGGGTAAGGGAGTCGGTTACGCGAGGGGAAGGTGCTAGCACCCCTCGCGCCCATCGTACTCGATGGTATCCACGCCTGTGACTAAAACTATGGGTGTGTAATAAATCTACGCTAACCTGGACTAAAATGAATGCAGAATGTAGGGAAAATAAAGGATTAAACTCGCACGGGCCCTACCCCGCTGCCTACGTATCTGTTTTGCAGAATCAGAGCTACCGTAGCTCGGCTAACTAATTTTTGTTTGTTTTGTGTTTTTTAGGTGAACGAGTTACATTCACACTCCGCTGCTCGACCTTTGGAGACTTATGCTGGGAATGGAGCGGAAATAACAAGCTCTTAAGAAAAGAAAATCAAAGAGTGTGGTTTATGTTTTAAAGAATGCATGAGGAAAACCTAAGCTAAGGGGGAAAGCTTGCTACCTAATGTTATCATACAAAGGGTACAAGTCTAAACTAAACTAGCAACCTACGAGAAAAGGGGGAAGCACACAATAATATCACACAAACGAGCATCCGCTCGTAAAGCAAACAAACCAACGGTACTGACCGAATGGTAGAAAAGCGGTCCCGCCATAGCCAAGGGGAGCAGCTCAACCCAAGTCAACCAAGCATTAGACCTCGCGAAAATGATCGGGCCATAGACAAGAGGGCGGACCCCTCTCAGCAACCAAGCCGTCACGGATCGTAAAGGAAAACGATGCGTGCGTACACCGAGCATCAACGTAGAGCGACGCGAGCTATAAGAAAGGCGGGGGTCCGGCTACATGAACCCTTTTGCTGACATACTCGATAACAAGATCTTATGCAGGTTCAGAAGCAAGCGACGCGAAGCGTGCGCATACCGAACGGACTCGATGAGACTAGGCGGGGATTGATTGCTAACCCTTTCCGCGTGCCTTCCATGAGGACTTAACGGAGTGCCATATAGGACTTATTACACCGTGACTCCCTGCCGCAAAGCACAAACATAAACACACCAACAAAAACAAAGCCTCTTTCGAGGACTTGGCCAGATGCATGTCTAGGTCCTACTTCTCATGTTATTGGATGATGCGAGAAAGCGATAAAGTGCAATAGAAATAAAATGAAACGGGATCAATACCAAACGGATGATGATCCGTAAGCTAAGGCGAAGCAAAGCGAAGAAACTAAGAATCCCGCGAGCGAGCTAGCAAAGCAAAAGCAAATGGTCAGCACACCGATTAGTCATGAAAGCACACAAAGATTGACACGCACGTCGAGCACAATCACAATACACCAGCAAGAGGAACAAGCAAACCAAACAAGCAGGCATAAAGTAAAAGGATCGTGTCTCCCGGATGAGAACACGATATAGATGAATAGGATTGTGTCCGCAAGTGAAGCGGAACACTCGGGTAATAATCGTCAATCGGTGACTATCCAAAGGCCTTGCACACTAGCACACAAGTTAGAGATAACAAACATCGCAATCGGAATTGCGTTATTACTATAAACCAAAAGAAACGGGTAAGTAACATAAACATGAAATGGATAATGAAACATCAAAGAGAAATCAAACATGAATGACCTACAAATTAATGAAAACTAAGCATCTAGCTAGATAGTACGTCTTATAAGCTTTCCGTCGATATAAAGAACGTGCATATCGCAGCTACGAGTAAAAAGTTATGCAAGATTGAAGTCATAGAAGAAAACACAAAATTTGACCACAGGAACCGGTTCCTGTATAGGACAACCCGGTTCCTGGTACTAAAAACCAGAGACAGAAAACTGGGAACCGGTTCCCACCTAGGGACAACCCGGTTCCTAGTACAAAACACAGAACCATCAACATTTCAAACAGCTGGGAACCGGTTCCTGGCTGGGACGAACCGGTTCCTGGCACAAAAGTTCAGGGAAAAAACAACGCAGGAACCGGTTCCCACCTAGGGACAACCCGGTTCCTGGTACAAAAAACCAGAGAATCAACATTTTTGGATTGAGTGGGAACCGGTTCCCGCCTTGGACAACCCGGTTCCTGGCGTAGCAAAATCAGTTTTTAAGCATTTTTGAGGCCTCGGAGCCATTCGCACTCAATTCAAAACGTTCCATAGGCAATTATCACAAGCAAACATCAAATTATGAATTAAGTACGAGTCCACAAGTAAAATTATCCTAATTATGCAAAGTGCGACGCGTCGAGCCAAGCAAACATCAAGCAAAAGTGCATCACATGCATTTATACAAACACTTTGAGTGCGACACAAGTAACATACATGGATATTAACAATTATGCACACAAAATCAACACCGAATCATAGATCCATACACGAATACCACAATTCATCATTAACGAATATCAATTACACACAATCAAACATCAATTCAAACGCGATTAACATGAACACGACTAATTCGAGCAAATGATGAGCAAATTCAACAATCAATCATCATCAATCATCCACTAATCAAGAACAAGAGGCGGATCGGGATTCGACATGATAATCAACAATTAAGCACTTAACTCAAGATCCGAAAGCTTACTGAATGGAGATCAAACCGAAGCGCGAACACGAACACGATACGAACGCGAACACGACACGAACGCGAAAGCAAAAATCCGGAAGGAGAGAGAGGGAGGGCGCGCAACTCTATGTGGAGAGAGGAAGAGAAATTCGAACTTCGATCTTGATCTTCAATCCATGTTCTTGATCTTGAAGAAAATTGATGAATATTGATGGAAGTTTTATGTAATTTGTAGTTTTGATTCAAGAGAATTGAGAGAGAATTGAGAGAAAGTGTTTGTGAAGAAACTTGGTGAATTGAAATTATGAGAGTCCCCCTCCCTTGATTTGTGAAGAGCAAAATGTTTATATATTGTCAACGCGAAATGTCCAAATTGCCCTCGGTGCGTCTTATTTTGTCTCGTTTTTAAGGAAACTCGGTTCGACTCTAAATTTCGGAACTAAACCGATGCCATTGCGAAGATGACCAAATTCTTGACTCATTGCCGCAAGAATCACCTCAATCCGATAAGCGATGAAGAAAATACACGCGTTTGAATGGCGAGAAACGCCGATTCATCTGGTGCGACTGTGCAGAATTTTGTGAGTACTGCTCAAAGAACTCGATAAAACTCTATCTTCGGCTCAGAATCTGAACATGCATGTGTGACGAAGAATCGAAACTAATGAAATTTCCGAGAAAATGCCGCCGGAATGGACTTCATACGATAAAAATCGAAGGAGTTATGAATTTTCGAACTCGGCGCGACATACTCGAAAACACACTTTTTACCGAAACAACGCGATGATCTTTAAAATGCTGGGAGTTTTACATGCATAATTGGCCTTTGATCCGAACATACGAAATCTTGGTGATGATGGTACGGAGCTCCAGTTAAATTTTCAAGTGAATCCGACGAGCGGATTAGGAGATATGAATTTCCCGAGGTCCGAAACCCTACATTCAGCACTGTTTTTCACTGTGAAACCTCAAGTAATTTGCAAATATGACGACCTTCCTCAAGGAATTGTTTTCCGAGCCGAACACGAAAGTTGTAGATATCGTCGAAAGAGTCAAGACAACGCGGGAACTTAGCTCATATCACCTTCCAAATATGACTTGCGAATTTTCTCGTATTTCCACTGTTTAAACCATTTTTCACGCCTTTCTTCTTAAACCCATGAAAACTCTTTATTATTTTTCTTCAATTTTAGAATGACGAAATAAACGTCATTATTAACTTATGGCTCCAATAAAGAGGGCAAATTTTGGGGTGCAACAGCTGCCCCTATTTAAACTTCTTGAACCTGACGAGTGAGAAATGAAAATTTCGAACCGTGGAGGTGGAAGGAGATTGAATACTAGAATGAACTCGAAAATTTGCGCTCATGATCAATAGAAGATTCCGTCTCGTAATAAGAAGGAATGTACCACCCCGCAAGCAGGGAGAAAAAACTTCAATTGACCTGGACAATAAATATGCTCCAACTTGTGATAATAGGGAACGGGCACCCACAGGCAGGGGAAACACTTCAATTGATCTGGGCACCAAGAGAAGGAACATCTCGACTGATCTGGGTATCAGACGTAGCAAATGTCTCCGAACATGCATCGGGATAGATGTCTTAGGTCGATCTGGGAATCGAAGGAGATACGCCGGTTGATCTGGGCATCAACGGGTAATAGGTATCTCTGATCTGGGAATCATGATCTGGGAATCTGGGCAGACATCTCTTCTGATGCAATTAAATCATCAAGTAGATATTCCTACTAATCTGGGAATTAGCGGCCAGCTCCTTCGTAAGACCACGGGGATCCGGAGGCGGTTCCTTCAACTGAACTAGAAATCAGGATAGGAACAATATCTCTTCCGAACTGTGTACGCCGGGGAAAGAATGCCTTTGAACTGATCTGGACATGATGCCAGAAAATAAGTAGGACAATCTTCATCTGAAAGACAAAGTCGATCAGGCAGACATCTCCATCTGATCTGATGATATCAGTGGCTTGCTCCTTCGTAAGATCTTGGGAGATCCGGAGGCGGTTCCTTCAACTAATCTGAATCTAAATATTAGGATAGGAACAAATATCTCTTCCAAACTGTGTGTGCCGGGTAAAGAAAGCGTCTTCAACTGATGGTTAGGCATCAGGACTGGGCAGACGAGTTTCTTCTTCTGAACGAACTAAATCGTCAGGGAGTAGATATTTCCGACTGATCTGATGCATCAGAGGGCTTGCTCCTTCGGAAGATCTATAGAGATCCGGAGGCGGTTCCTTCAACTGAGCTTGATATCAGGATAGGAACAAATATCTTCCACCGATCTGGGGGCATCGGGAATAGGAATGTCTTTAAACTGATCTGAGCTATGCCAGAAAATAAGTAGAACAATCCTCTTCTGATTCAAAACATCAGGATAAGCGCCGGTAATGACTAGGCGAACATTGCTCTCTAGGGAGCATTTGAATCTGGATAACTTTCCTGCAGAAAGAGACAGATATGATATGATATGATTAATGCATGATGCATGTATGAATGTATATGGAATAACGTTTCCGAGGAGGAAGACGCTAAACGCTTTTGAGAATGCTATGCAAATGATGCATGATTCGGACGTTGCTTAAGGAGACAACGGAGGAGCACTGAATTGCTGAAGAAGTCCTGGAGAGAGTATAGAACTCTGCGGGGAGGACAAGATGAGCGACCAGAAGTCACAAACTGCGAGCTGGCAAAGATGGATCAGATATCGTCTGGAGATGATCAAATCTGGATGCGAGCTCTATTTGGGGAATAAATTCTGCTTGGGGATACCCGGGCAACTTCATTGGAGAAGCAAATTCTCGACACCCTGGGGATGTGAAGATAAGGGCAAGTCATGAACACAACTCTGATGGGGAGTGATCAACTTGCTTGTATAGAACGCATTCCGCTGGGGAAATCCTGGACAGACATAGATTCTGCTGAGGATGCATGTGAATCTTTGCTGAGGAAAGAAACTCAATGGGGAAGATGGATACTTCTGCACAGCAATCTGCTAGGGATATGAGAGATCCGCTGGGGATAAGGAACTTAGCATAAGAACCTTTTGTTAAGGCAACTCCACTGGGGAATAAGCTGACTCTCCTGGGGAAAACAGGTCAATCTGTTGGGGAGAGAAACGCTCTACTGGGGAGAATGAGGAACTCGGTCAAGGAACCTTATTAAGAGTTTGCCGGGGAATCAGATACCATCCAACCATGACTCAACTGGGGAGAAGACATTCCGCCGGGGGAATAAGGCTTCTGGAGCATAGAGAATGCATCAAGATGTGCTTTGATGAGGATATGAGAATCTTGGAACAAAGAAAGTCTCATCCAGATATACTCAGCTGGGGAATGAGAATCTCTCTTTAGGATGCACTCGGCTGGGGATTGAGAATCTCTCATAGCTATGTCTGTCAATATGCTGATGCGAAGCGCTTGCAAGGACGTACCTGCGAGACAAACAAATGAAAATGCCCCAGGATATAGCATGGCATCTTGGCCTGCCATCCTGGTCACACAAGACTTTGAAGTACATTCAAAGGTTTCATCATTTCTAATCATGTATTGTAAAAGCAATGCAGTTTTCATATGCAAAGTTTAGCACAAACCCAGGACGTTTTATGCAAACAAAACAGTCAAAGAAAACAGTTGTTTAAGATAAAGAGATTTTTATTAATTGTGAACAGAATGCTCGTAAAAGAGCGAACACATTTCAGAAGTAGTTCCTAGTAAGAGGTAACCACACATTTATAGAGTACAAGAGAAATGGCAATGTGAAACGGATATCCATTGGTTTCGATCCCGCTATCACTTTTATAACTCCGACGTTCTCATCTCCTTGCTTTGGAAGACCGTACTCATTAGGATTGGTCACTGCCCGATTTAACAACTGATTGATATGACATCACCTAACTTGTGGACCCGACGGTGTTTGTGAGCGCCTTTAGGGATTTGAGTTTCCAGGTGCAAACTCAAGAACACGGGGTCTTGCTTATCCCTCGGTCGGGAGCCCTACACAAAGTGATTGGAATTTGTGGATGCTTTAGGGATTTGAGCCGCCAGGTGCAAACTCAAGAACACGGAGTCTTTCTTATCCCTCGGCCGGGAGCCCTAAGCATGCATGAAGAGTGATTGCCAAGGTGGCATGCGAGATGTAGTCGTTCACTTTTGTCCCTTTTTTGCCTAAGCCGCCCTTTCGGGTTTTCAACTTAGCGGGTGTATTTGTTTCTTTTTCATTCTTTTCCCTGATTCATTTTCTTTTCTTTTTTTTTCTTTTTTTTTTCTTTTTTTTCTTATCAGGTCTATGCGAAGTATTTTTTGACTACATCTGCGTTCACAGGGTGCGGAAAGTTCTCGCCATCCATCGTTGCAAGCATCATGGCACCGCCAGAGAATACTTTCTGCACAACAAAGGGGCCTTCGTACGTCGGAGTCCACTTGCCTCGTGGATCGCTCTGAGGAAGAATGATTCTTTTGAGTACCAGATCGCCTGGTTTATAGCTTTGGGGTCGCACCCGCTTGTCAAAAGCTTTTCTCATATTCTTTTGGTACACCTGACCATGACCAATAGCTGCCAAGCGTTTCTCATCAATGAGGTTCAACTGATCCATCCGATTATGTACCCATTCTGACTCGTCAAGCTCGACGTCTTTCATAATCCTCAGGGAAGGAATCTCAACTTCAACAGGCAATACCGCTTCCATGCCGTAAACAAGTGAGAAAGGAGTTGCCCCAGTCGATGTACGCACGGAGGTGCGATAACCATGCAAGGCAAAAGGTAGCATCTCGTGCCAATCTCGGTAAGTCACTACCATCTTCTGTACAATCTTCTTAATATTCTTGTTAGCCGCTTCGACAGCGCCATTCATCTTTGGACGATACGAAGAAGAATTATGATGCTTGATCTTGAAGGACTCACAAAGCTCCTTCATCAACTTGTTATTGAGATTCGATCCATTATCAGTAACGATCTTTTCAGGAATCCCATAACGACAGATTATGTTGTGCTTGATAAAGCGAGTAATCACTTGCTTGGTTACATTCGCATAAGATGCGGCCTCAACCCACTTGGTGAAGTAATCGATGGCAACCAAAATGAAGCGATGTCCATTAGAAGCAGTAGGCTTAATCTCTCCAATCATGTCAATGCCCCACATTGCGAAAGGCCACGGAGAAGTTAAGACATTCAAAGGCACAGGCGGCACGTGCACTTTATCAGCATAGATCTGGCACTTGTGACAAATTCTGACATGGTTATGACAATCAGTTTCCATAGTGGACCAATAGTAACCAGCCCTCAAGATCTTCTTAGCCATTGTATGCCCACTAGAATGGGTACCAAACGCACCTTCGTGCATTTCCTCTATGATTTTCGAAGCTTCTTCTTTCACAACACATCAGAGCAACACACTGTCATGATGTCTCTTGTACAAAACCCCACCGTTGAGGTAAAACTTAGCTGCAAACCTTCTCAGAAACTTCTTATCAGTCACCGACGCTTCGGGAGGATACTCTTGAGTTTCGAGGAACTTTTTGATATCATGATACCATGGATTTCCGTCTAATTCAACATCAGCCTCAAAGCAAAATGCTGGTTCATCCAACCTGTTGATGGTGATGTTAGGCGCTTCATTGGCCCATTTCACTTTGAACATGGAAGCCAAAGTAGCGAGAGCATCAGCAAGATTATTCTCTTCTCTAGAAATATGCTCAAATGTGATCTCATCAAAGTACGGAATGAGTCTCATCACATGCTCCCTGTATGGAATCAGATTCTGATGGCGAGTTTCCCAATCTCCATTGATCTGGCTAATGACAAGATTGGAATCCCCATAAACTTTCAAACACTTGATTCGCAAATCGATCGCAGCTTCGATACCATAAATGCAAGCTTCATACTCAGCCATGTTATTAGTGCAATCAAAATAGATTCTGGCTGTAAACGGAATATGAAAACCTGATGGAGAAGTAATTACAGCTCCAACACCATTCCCGAGTGCATTAGAGGCACCATCGAACACGAGCGTCCATCGCGATCCTGGTTCGGGTCCTTCCTTTGGTCCGGGAATGTTACAATCTCTGATGTACAAAACATCCTCATCGGGGAATTCAAACTTCATCGGTTCATAATCTTCGACAGGCTGATGCACAAGATAATCCGCCAACACACTACCTTTGATGGCTTTCTGGGTAGTATATTGGATATCATATTCGGTCAAAATCATTTGCCACCTGGCTACTCTTCCGGAAAGAGCGGGCCTCTCAAAGACATACTTGATAGGATCCATCTTGGAAATCAATAAGGTGGTGTGAACCAACATATACTGCCTCAGCCGGCGAGCAGCCCACACCAAAGCACAACAAGTTTTCTCGAGCAGTGAGTATCGGGATTCACAGTTGGTAAACTTTTTGCTAAGGTAGTATATTGCATGCTCTTTTCGGCCAGACTCGTCATGTTGACCCAGCACACATCCCATTGAGTTTTCAAGAACTGTGAGGTACATAATCAAAGGCCTTCCTGGAACTGGAGGCATTAGTATCGGAGGTTCCTGCAGATACTCTTTCACTTTTTCGAATGCTTTTTGACAATCATTATTCCACCTGGCCGTCTGATATTTTCTTAGTAATTTGAATATTGGTTCACAAGTGGCCGTAAGATGAGAGATGAATCTAGCAATGTAGTTCAACCTCCCTAAGAAACCACGAACTTCTTTTTCTGTTCTCGGCTCAGGCATCTCTTGTATAGCTTTTATTTTTGCAAGATCGACCTCAATACCTTTCCCACTAACAACAAATCCCAATAGCTTTCCAGATCGCACTCCGAAAGTGCATTGTTTGGATTCAACCTCAGTCTGAATTCCCGAAGCCTCTCAAACAAATTCTGCAAGTGAACCAAGTGCTCTTCTTCAGTGTGAGACTTTGCAATCATGTCGTCGACATACACCTCAATCTCTTTGTGAATCATGTCGTGAAAAAGAGTCACCATGGCGCGCTAATACGTTGCCCCTGCGTTTTTCAACCCAAAAGGCATGACTTTATAACAGAAAGTTCCCCATGGTGTGATAAACGTTGTTTTCTCCATGTCTTCTGGTGCCATCTTGATCTGATTATACCCAGAGAAACCATCCATGAAGGAAAACACTTTGAAAGGAGCAGTATTATCCACCAACACATCGATATGGGGAAGAGGAAAATCATCTTTCGGACTCGCCCCATTCAAATCTCTATAGTCAACACACATCCTGACCTTTCCGTCCTTCTTAGGTACAGGAACAATATTCGCAACCCATGGCGGGTAATTCACAACTTGCAGAAAGCCATCATCAAACTGTTTCTCCACCTCTTTCTTAATCTTCTCAGACATATCTGGGCGAGTCCTTCGGAGCTTCTGCTTGACAGGAGGACTATCTTCCTTGAGAGGTAGACGGTGTACCACAATATCTGTATCAAGGCCTGGCATATCCTCGTAGGACCAAGCAAAGATATCCGCATACTCCTTCAACATATCAATAAGCCTCTACTTCACACTAATCTCAAGTGCAACCCCTATCTTGACTTCTCGGACCTGCTCTTTAGTACCAACATTTACCATCTCGATTACCTCTTGATGCGGCTGAATCGCTTTCTTTTCCTGTTTCAATAATCTGGCCAACTCATCGGGGAGATCACAATCTTCATAAGCTTCCTCCTCGGCTTGGTAGATCTGATTGTCAAAATCATAATGAGCAATAGCGGAATTGTTACCAATGGAATCCGTGGTGGTGGAACATCTGCATGATTGATGTTTTTATTTTAGTTTTGATTATTAAGCTATGTGCACGTGTGTGCAAAAACATTGCCATTTAAAGGAAAAAGTTAAAAGGAAAGACAAAGAGCAAAACATTTGAATGCAAAAACGTCCTTTTATTTCATGATTAACTTTGAAAATGCAAACTGCATGGCCCTACAAATGATTCACTACGCCTTGGGCAGAGCGTAGGAATTATGTCATGATAAGAAAAGTAAAAACAAGGAATTTACTCCTGAGCCTGTGTTACTTGGATGACATCTTCAATTGTCCAGTTGCAAGGCATCTCCCCAAGAATACTTGGACGAATCCAGCTATCAAAGTCACAATCACTATCCACCTCCACACCATCGACAATGGCATGGACCTGACCGTCTTGAATAACACCCTCACTCACGAACTTGATCGGGCTAAGGATACTAGACTTGGGCGATGCATTCTGCTTTCCAGGATTGAAACCAAGACCCTTATTATCAAATTTGGGACGCACATCAATTACTTGCCCCCAGCCTTTCACTCTTCCGGTCTCAACGACAACCTGAGCATCTTTCAAAGAGGACATAACCGTTTCTGGCTTCGTTATCTCATAAGGAGGAGTTCTCACAGCGTTCACAGCCTCAAACGCTTGGAAAGGCGTCTCATGTATCTCACCTTCGATCTCCACGTATCGGAAAGAGGACAAGTGACTCACAATATAATCTTCTTCACCACAAACTGTCACCACTTTACCGTCAACCGGATACTTCAACTTCTGATGAAGAGTGGATGTCACGGCACCAGCCTTATGAATCCAGGATCGTCCCAACAAACAACAGTAAGCAGGTTGAATATCCATCACATAAAAGGTTGTAGTAAAGATCTGAGGACCAACCTGGATTGGTAGATCTACCTCTCTGAACACAAATCTCCTTGAACCGTCAAAGGCGCGCACTACCAACTCACTCGGCCTTAACTTAACACCAGCATAGTCAATTCGCATGAGGGCCGACTTGGGAAGTACATTCAAAGAAGACCCAGTATCAACCAAAACACGGGACAAGGTCGTCCCCTTACACTCAATCGAAATATGCAAAGCCTTGTTATGGTTTCTCCCTTCTGGAGGAAGATCACGATCCGTAAATCCCAAACCATTCCCAGCGGAGATGTTATTGGCTACCGCCTCTAACTGATTCACAGATATTTCATGCGGGACGTAAGCACCATTCAGGATTCTCAAGAGAGCATCCCTATGACCTTCTGAACACATTAACAGTTGCAAGATGGAAATCTTTGACTGGGTCTGACCCAACTGCTCAACAACCTTGTAATCAGACTTCCTGATGATTCTCAATAATTCCTCCACATCCTTGGAAGACGCATCACTATCAGGTGCCCCACTCTGAATCGGAGAATTCTGGACATCAGTCACTACTTGTTTTCCTTTGGCCTTAGCCAAAGCATCTGCATTGTTTTGAACAAGCTGAGGAGAGAACACCCTACCACTGTGAGTGATCCTACCAGTACCGGTGAAATTATCAGTGTTTGCAACTGAGGCCTCGGCAGACCTCTCTTTAGATGGCTCGCCCTCCTCCTTCGTGCCATAGTAGTATACGTCTGAACCATAATGCCAAGGGATGGCCTTCTCACTCTCATATGGAACAGGCCCTGGCACAGTAATCATCAACGCCGCTGGTTGTTCCTCATACGGGATACTGACAGGTATCTGAATAGGCACTTAGATACATATTGGAACAACTGGATCATAAGGAATTGAGATCACAGACACTTCACTATCCTTACTCTTCGCACCTCTCAACCTTCGATAGAACTGAAGAGGACCCTCATCAATCAGCTTTTGAACCATACCTTTCAAATCAGCACAACCTTTAGGTTGACTTTTGCAATTTTCACAATCAACTTCACAGCCCGGGAAGATACCGCTATTGATCAGATGTTGTTTCACAGATACAAGAGGAAAAGTCAAACAACTCACATCAGATACAACACTTATCTCTTCACTCTCAATGGCATTCACACTCGAACCTCCGTGAGCAGGCATCGGATTATTGACAATATTGGGTGTAGGAGTGAACTGAATTATCTTTTGATCCAACAAGTCCTGGACCTTATTCTTCAACGCAATACACCTCTCGGTATCATGCCCAGCGGCACCTGAATGGAAAGCACATCGTGCATTCGCATTGTAATTCGGAGATTGTGTGTCCGGAGCATTCGGAGCATCTCTCAAAATAATCTTCTCAATCTTGAGAAAATGTTGCAACACCTGAGCATATGTCATAGGAATCAGATCAATCTTTCTGTGAGGCCTAGTCCTGGGAGGATGGCGATCATTACTAGAACGCTGCCCCTGTTGTTGTTGTTGTTGTGGTACTGGGATCATGACAGCATTAACCTGCGAATTGCTTCTCCCTGAACCCATTCTTCCATATATGGCATCCGCATTTCCTTCTTTCCTTCTGGCATAATCTTCAGCTTGTTTCTTACCACCAGCAGAATTAGAAGAAGCTCCTAACTGAATTTTCCCCATCTTTAGACCCATCTCAACACGTTCGCCATATCTCACCATTTCAGAAAAGTTAGCTGAAGCACTACAAGCCAAATAATAGTGTCCAGACAAGGTACTGGTGAACATATCAATCATCTCACGTTCAGTCATAGGTGGCTGAACCCTCGCAGTTAACTCACGCCATTTCTGAGCGTACTCTTTGAAAGATTCTTTAGACCCCTGAACCAAACTCTGCAACTGGGTCCTGTTGGGTGCCATATCAACATTGTACTGATAGTGCTTAATGAAAGCCTCCACAAGATCTCTCCAAGAATGGATATGAGTACGCTCGAGTTGAACATACCACTCCAAGGAAGCCCCAGCAAGACTATCCTGGAAGAAATGCATTAGGAAACCTTCATCCTCTGAATAAACTGACATCTTGCGATAGTATGCTTTGACATGAGTCATGGGACAAGTCGCCCCATTGTATTTGTCAAAAGATGGAACCTTGAATTTTGGTGGGATCCTCACACCAGGAACCAACCCCAAGTCATTGATATCTATGCCTAACACCCCTTTGCCTTCAACAGCTCTGAGACGTTCTTCAATCAGACGATACCTCTCAACTTCATCATGTACACCCTCAGCACTATTCCTTGATACCTGATCAAATTTCTCAACATTAAAGTCCAAGTTACCACGGTTCTGATTATCTCTCCTTCCCAACAGACGAGACGGAGGTGGAGGTGGAAACCCGTGATGCTGATTGAAAGGATTATAGTGCCCTCCCACGTGATCAAACTCATTCGGATCATGGTGATCGTCAATTCTACCAGACACATCATCAAATAGCCCTGGATGTCCTCCATTCTCAACACTTCTGGAGTTCTCGACGAGAACTCGCAAGTCATCCTGCCCCTTGGTCACATTAGTCAATGCATCCATAAACTGCGCCATCTGCGCATTCATCTGCTCTGTCAGTTGAGCTCTCATCTCTGCCATTTGTTCCTGAATCTGTTCCATCTACCTTCTCTGATTGCTCCTAGTCGGATACGGGTGATTAGCCGTCTTAGAACTCCTTCTGATAACAAAACAGCAAGACATAAGATATAAGACCTGCAAAACCTGCAAATATATGACATGTATGATATATGAATGATATGCATGAAACGTTTATCAATTTTCAGGTATCCAAGAGTTCATCCCACTTTCAGATAGGACATAGAAACCCTGATACAGAATATATTCGAACAGCAATCCACGCACGAGGATTATTCAGCAAACCGAGCATATTTCATTCAAACATAACTGAGAATTCGAGTTCATACAGACAAAATACATAACCGTGTCACAATGTTCTCATAAAGCATACAAAAGAAATCCAAAATATCAAAATGCGACCCCATCCAACAATCCTGGACATGGGCGACAAATATCAAGAATACACATCAAATCAAACCCCTAGACCAAACAAATCCAATCCACAGCAGCACTAGGATCGTCTGATAACAGACTGAGCTCCTCCATCTCCTCTCCGCTGGGATCGGAGGCTTGCGAGCTCTTCTTCAAGTCGAGCTGACTTGGCTTTTTCTTCCATCAACTGTTGTTCTGAATCCTGCATCCTTCTCTTGCTATTGTTTTCGGACCTTCGCAACTTCGCACATTCCTGCTGTTTTCGGTACAAGCTTTCTTCCATCAAGTCATGCGATCGCCTTTGGGCACGTGTCATGCTTGAACCTTCACCTTGCGCATGCTTGAGCTTACGAGCCAATTCCGCCTTTTCGCGATCTTGAAAATACCTCTCCAAGCCAACCTCATTGTCCTTTGCTCTTAGTTTGATGTTGTCCGCTTCAGTTTGAATATAGAGTTCAGCCGCAACAGTATCAGATAAAACCACGGGAGGTTGCTCATACAATGGGCATGACCTCGCAAATGGCAACAACAAATCTTTCACTCTCGCTTCAACCCACTTTCGGTAAGGACCCATAGCAATAGGAACCTTCTTACTCAAAGTATTCTGATCTCTCTTGTGAACTTTGGTCCAAGCATACGCTATCTTCTCTAGCTCCAGAGGATCTTTACCATCAGCAAAGTACACTGATTCAAACGCTTCTACATCATTCTGAGCCCTTTCCATTGCATATCCCAATTGACGATAGGTGAGGGTGGGATTGTAACTAATGCAACCTCTGGTTCCCATGAGAGGAACGTTGGGATATTGACCGCAACTAGTGATGATGTTCCAAATTTTCCCCACACAATAGTTCCACCTGATGTCATAAGATGTGAGGTTAAAAATCCTATCTGACCATTTAAGAGAACTCTTCTTGAGCACAAAAGGTCCTCTCACCGGCAAATGCAACATGAACCACTGGTACAACAACGGAAGACAAGAACCAACAACACATCCTCCCTTCTTACTTCTCGAATGGATCGAAAAATAAGCATCTGCAAGCAACGTTGGCACGGGGTTTTTGTTCATAAAGACACAAATCGCCGCCAAACTCACAAAGTTCTCTCTTGAAGGGAATAAGACAATACCATAAATCATGATAGCAAGCAAACGACTAAAATCAACCCACTGCTCCTTCTTCGCCGCATCCTCAGCCCTACTGATCAAAAAGCAAAGATAGAAACCAGAAACACCGCCCGATGACTTCCAATTTCTTTCCACCTCCTTTATACCCATGTGAAGAGCTTCAGCTATTTTTTCAAATCTCACAACCTCGGGAACTCGAATGAAAGGTACATCATCAGTGATTCAGATGTTGAGTATGTAAGAAAACTCCTCGAGCGTTGGGACCAATTGATAGTCCTGAAACGTAAAACACCTCAACTGTGGATCATAGAACTGAAACAAGGTGATCAAAGCCATTGGATCGAAAGATGTTTTGAGGATGGAGAGCAAATTGCCATAATCATGATTGAAGTCACGGAGAACCTCCCCTTTCAACCGAGAACTCAAACCATTCAACCCCGAAACAACAATATCCGGAATCTTATAAGCTCTGGTGTGCCTTGTACGTTCTTTGACGGTATCAGTGGGAATGTCCATCTTCAACTTGGGTGAACTCCTGAATATCCCTGAAAATATGACATGCAAATGCTTATTATTATATACATTTTTTTTTGCGTTTCTTTTGGAAATAAATATGCTATGATGCAAAGTGGTGGGGCTTGTTGCCGCCCACCAGGCATTCTGGACTGCCGGTAACACACATAGTACAGAGCCAAAAGTTCAGCCCCCAAATGGTATACCACACGGTACATAGAATGTCAATCCACAGAACCAAAGCCCGTAGTCAACAACACACTGGAATAGAACACAGATCACCACTCGAACAAGAACCATAGTACCCCACGAACAAGAACAGCGGTAACCCACGAACAAGAACAGCGGTAACCCACGAACAACAACAGCGGTAACCCACGAACAAGAACCAAAGGCACCATCAGTGTACCTGTTAAGCAATGATTGATTCCCGCCCCACTCACGGGTAAATCTAGGCCAAGGTAGGTCAAAAGCCAACAGAGGATCGAATGTAGGCGCTATCATACGATATTGCCTCATTCGACCAAGCTCTGCCCGTGGATACGTGATCAGATCAATCAGGCATACGCCTTCTGTCCGTCACGGCCACTCTATTCCTAGTTCCTATGGTATCACTCATAGCCTGGGTATTGGGCCTTTTACCTCTTGAAACACCCACCCACAGATAGAAATCCAGACAGTCCAGAATATGATGCAGAAAAGTAAAAGCGCACAAAGAATGCAATGCAAACAGGTAAATATGCAAAGCAGTAAAAACACCCAAAGATAAACACACAAGCGCTAGGATCGACTTGCTGAGTCCGGACCAGCAACAGGTCAAAACGTCCCCAGCAGAGTCGCCAGCTGTCGCTACCGCGAAAATTAACAGAGTCGCCGCTAACATATTTATCCTGAAAAGGAAGGGAATGCCAGCAAACCACAAAACAAAACAACGGTCTCACGACCAGAGAAAAAGGGTAAGGGAGTCGGTTACGCGAGGGGAAGGTGCTAGCACCCCTCGCGCCCATCGTACTCGATGGTATCCACGCCTGTGTCTAAAACTATGGGTGTGTAATAAATCTACGCTAATCTGGACTAAAATGAATGCAGAATGTAGGGAAAATAAAGGATTAAACTCGCACGGGCCCTACCCCGCTGCCTACATATCTGTTTTGCAGAATCAGAGCTACCGTAGCTCGGCTAACTAATTTTTGTTTGTTTTGTGTTTTTTAGGTGAACGAGTTACATTCACACTCCGCTGCTCGACCTTTGGAGACTTATGCTGGGAATGGAGCGGAAATAACAAGCTCTTAAGAAAAGAAAATCAAAGAGTGTGGTTTGTGTTTTAAAGAATGCATGAGGAAAACCTAAGCTAAGGGGGAAAGCTTGCTACCTAATGTTATCATACAAAGGGTACAAGTCTAAACTAAACTAGCAACCTACGAGAAAAGGGGGAAGCACACAATAATATCACACAAACGAGCATCCGCTCGTAAAGCAAACAAACCAACGGTACTGACCGAATGGTAGAAAAGCGGTCCCGCCATAGCCAAGGGGAGCAGCTCAACCCAAGTCAACCAAGCATTAGACCTCGCGAAAATGATCGGGCCATAGACAAGAGGGCGGACCCCTCTCAGCAACCAAGCCGTCACGGATCGTAAAGGAAAACGGTGCGTGCGTACACCGAGCATCAACGTCGAGCGACGCGAGCTATAAGAAAGGCTGGGGTCCGGCTACAAGAACCCTTTTCCTGACATACTCGATAACAAGATCTTGTGCAGGTTCAGAAGCAAGCGACGCGAAGCGTGCGCATACCAAACGGACTCGATGAGACTAGGCGGGATTGATTGCTAACCCTTTACGCGTGCCTTCCATGAGGACTTAACGGAGTGCCATATAGGACTTATTACACCGTGACTCCCTGCCGCAAAGCACAAACATAAACACACCAACAAAAACAGAGCCTCTTTTGAGGACTTAGCCAGATGCATGTCTAGGTCCTACTTCTCATGTTATTGGATGATGCGAAAAAGCGAAAAAGTGCAATAGAAATAAAATGAAACGGGATCAATACCAAACGGATGATGATCCGTAAACTAAGGCGAAGCAAAGCGAAGAAACTAAGAATCCCGCGAGCGAGCTAGCAAAGCAAAAGCAAATGGTCAGCACACCGATTAGCCATGAAAGCACACAAAGATCGACACGCACGTCGAGCACAATCACAATACACCTGCAAGAGGAACAAGCAAACCAAACAAACAAGCATAAAGTAAAAGGATCGTGTCTCCCGGATGAGAACACGATATAGATGAATAGGATTGTGTCCGCAAGTGAAGCGGAACACTCAGGTAATAATCGTCAATCGGTGACTATCCAAAGGCCTTGCACACTAGCACACAAGTTAGAGATAACAAACATCGCAATCGGAATTGCGTTATTACTATAAACCAAAAGAAACGGGTAAGTAACATAAACATGAAATGGATAATGAAACATCAAAGAGAAATCAAACATGAATGACCTACAAATTAATGAAAACTAAGCATCTAGCTAGATAGTACGTCTTATAAGCTTTCCGTCGATATAAAGAACGTGCAAATCGGAGCTACGAGTAAAAAGTTATGCAAGATTGAAGTCATAGAAGAAAACACAAAATTTGACCACAGGAACCGGTTCCTGTATAGGACAACCCGGTTCCTGGTACTAAAAACCAGAGACAGAAAACTGGGAACCGGTTCCCACCAAGGGACAACCCGGTTCCTAGTACAAAACACAGAACCATCAACATTTCAAACAGCTGGGAACCAGTTCCTGGCTGGGACGAACCGGTTCCTGGCACAAAAGTTCAGGGAAAAAACAACGCAGGAACCGGTTCCCACCTAGGGACAACCTGGTTCCTGGTACAAAAAACCAGAGAATCAACATTTTTGGATTGAGTGGGAACCGGTTCCCGCCTGGGACAACCCGGTTCCTGGGGTAGCAAAATCAGTTTTAAGCATTTTTGAGGCCTCAGAGCCATTCGCGCTCAATACAAAACGTTCCATAGGCAATTATCACAAGCAAACATCAAATTATGAATTAAGCACGAGTCCACAAGTAAAATTATCCTAATTATGCAAAGTGCGACGCGTCGAGCCAAGCAAACATCAAGCAAAAGTGCATCACATGCATTTATACAAACACTTTGAGTGCGACACAAGTAACATACATGGATATTAACAATTATGCACACAAAATCAACACCGAATCATAGATCCATACACGAATACCACAATTCATCATTAACGGATATCAATTACACATAATCAAACATCAATTCAAACGCGATTCACATGAACACGACTAATTCGAGCAAAAGATGAGCAAATTCAACAATCAATCATCATCAATCATCCACTAATCAAGAACAAGAGGCGGATCGGGATTCGAATTCACATAATAATCAACAATTAAGCACTTAACTCAAGATCCGAAAGCTTACTGAATGGAGATCAAACCGAAGCGCGAACACGAACACGATACGAACGCGAACACGACACGAACGCGAACACGAAAGCAAAAATCCGGAAGGAGAGAGAGGGAGGGCGCGCAACTCTATGTGGAGAGAGGAAGAGAAATTCGAACTTCGATCTTGATCTTCAATCCATGTTCTTGATCTTGAAGAAAGTTGATGAATATTGATGGAAGTTTTATGTAATTTGTGGTTTTGATTCAAGAGAATTGAGAGAGAATTGAGAGAAAGTGTTTGTGAAGAAACTTGGTGAATTGAAATTATGAGAGTCCCCCTCCCTTGATTTGTGAAGAGCAAAATGTTTATATATTGTCAACGCGAAATGTCCAAATTGCCCTCGGTGCGTCTTATTTTGGCTCGTTTTTAAGGAAACTCGGTTCGGCTCTAAATTTCGGAACTAAACCGATGCCATTGCGAAGATGACAAAATTCTTGACTCATTGCCGCAAGAATCACCTCAATCCGATAAGCGATGAAGAAAATACGCGCGTTTGAATGGCGAGAAACACCGATTCATCTGGTGCGACTGTGCAGAATTTTGTGAGTACCGCTCAAAGAACTCGATAAAACCCTATCTTCGGCTCAGAATCTGAACATGCATGTGTGACGAAGAATCGAAACTAACGAAATTTCCGAGAAAATTCCGCCAGAATGGACTTCATACGATAAAAATCGAAGGAGTTATGAATTTTCGAACTCGGCGCGACATACTCGAAAACACACTTTTTACCGAAACAACACGATGATCTTTAAAATGCTGGGAGTTTTACATGCATAATTGGCCTTTGATCCGAACTTACGAAATCTTGGTGATGATGGTACGGAGCTCCAGTTAAATTTGCAAGTGAATCCAACGAGCGGATTAGGAGATATGAATTTCCCGAGGTCCGAAACCCTACATTCTGCACTGTTTTTCACTGTGAAACCTCAAGTAATTTGCAAATATGACGACCTTCCTCAAGGAATTGGCTTCCGAGACGAACACGAAAGTTGTAGATATCGTCGAAACAGTCAAGACAACGCGGGAACTTAGCTCATATCACCTTCCAAATATGACTTGCGAATTTTCTCGTATTTCCACTGTTTAAACCATTTTTCACGCCTTTCTTCTTAAACCCATGAAAACTCTTTATTATTTTTCTTCAATTTTAGAATGACGAAATAAACGTCATTATTAACTTATGGCTCCAATAAAGAGGGCAAATTTTGGGGTGCAACAAGGGCTTTATTGTGATTTTTCCCAACAGGGGTTAAATCAGCATCAGAGAAACCGAGACCGTTCTCTACTGTTAGATTGGCAACACAATTTTCAAATTGGTCGACTGAAATCTCTTGTGGTACATGTGCAGCTTTCAGGAACTTCATCAAGGCCTTGGCATGAGCTTCTGAATACTTTAGTAGAGACAACATTGAAATCTTTGAAGCAGTGTGCCCCAGTTGTTCGACAATATTGTAATCACTTTTGCAAATGATTTTCAATATTTCCTCCATTTCTTGGCTCGAAGGATCTTCAACAGTGACTTCCACAGGTACTTGAACTGGTTCAACTAGTGGCTCTTTGCCTCGAGCATTGACATCTTGATTAGGAACTGGGACCTGGACTGGAGTAGTAGTAACATTTGGAGAAATTTCTGGTGAAAAGATCCTTCCACTTCTTGTAATCTTACTAGTCCCCACAATATTATCAACAGCTGGATTAGTAAAATTCACGGCCTCTTCAATCAAGGTGTCTTGTTTAACTCCATGGATATAAACATTAGTGCCATAACTCCACGGGATAGCTTTGTCTGAGGAATATGGAAATGGAGCCGGACTGGTGATGATTACAGATGCCACTCTGGGTGCAGCAGAAATTTTGAAAGGAGCTTTGGTAGGGATTTTCAATGGTATGTTAGAAACCACTGAGACGTCCTATATCCTCATCCCATTTGAAAAAACTTCGCATAAATTGTCTATAGAAGGGAGCTTCTCAAACATAATGATACGACGATCCATCCACTTTTGAATTCCTCTTTTCAGCTTCTCACAACCATTGGGTAGGTGTGCACAATAAAAACAATCAGGGTCACAACCTGGGAATAAACCAGCTTGTATTAGCTTTCTTTTTACTTCAAGGAGCGGAGTTGACAATTCTCTCACATCATAGATATAAACAGTGTCTATGATAGCATTAATGGTCTTGTCGTGCTTTGGCATAGGCGCAGTGATGACATTTGGAGTCTCTGGAGGATCGAATTCAATTTCCCCAGCATCTATCATGTCTTGGATTTTATTTTTCAGGGCCCAACAGTGATCTGCGTCATGTCCAGGACAGTTAGAATGGTATGCACATGTTGCGTCGGGGCGATAACTAGGAGAGGAAGTGTTGACATTCTTTGGAGGGTCTTTCAATGTAATCATATTTGCTTTTAACAAGTGTTGCAATGCTTGAGAGATTGCATATTGATTCTGGTGAAGTTTCTTCTTGGTGCATCTGGTCGACGCGTATACTTTGACGGTTGATCTTTTTGAGGTGCAGATGCAGAGATCAGAACAGCCCCTAAAGATTGGTGATGCTCACTTTTGCGACCTTTCTGACTATGCATTGTATTGACTTCATTTCTCCCACTGATGGGCCTTTTTGTAGTACCAGCGGAGGAGCCTACTTGAATTTTTCCACTTTGAATGCCGCTTTCAACACGCTCTCTAGTTAATATCAGGTCAGTGAAACCTGACGACGAGCTTCCCAGCAAATGACTGTAGAAAGGGCCAGTTAAAGTGCCCATGAACATGTCGACCAGCTCGCGATCAGATAAGGGTGGTTGAACCCTTCCAGCTAGATCTCTCCACTTTTGTGCATACTCTTTGAAACTTTCTTTTGGTGCCATAGTCATCCCTTGTAGTTGAGTACGGGTTGGTGCAAGGTCAGCGTTGTATTGATACTGTTTGTAGAAAGCAGCAGCCAGATCTTCCCAGGTGTGAACTTTTGCACTTTCCAGTTGGTAGTACCACTCGAGTTGTGTACCCGACAGACTTTCCTGGAAGAAATGAATCCACAATTTGTTATCTGCCGTATGAGGTAGTATCTTTCTCACATAGGACCTTAGATGCAGTTTTGGGCAAGAGACTCCATCATATTTTGCAAAGACAGGAACTTTGAACTTTGGAGGATTAACAATATCTAAGACTAGTCCAAGATCATTGAAGTCTAAACCAGGTATTTTTTGTATTTCCATTGCTTTCACGCGTTCTTCTAGTTGCTGGTATTTGCTATCATCCTGTTCGTCTTCGGAATGATAATCTTCTCCGTTAGAAGAGAGAGAGGGTTTGGCAGAACCCTGGTTGCTGTGATTGTCTCCTTGATCACCTTCACCGACTATTTTAGGGATCGGCGCCTTTTTGGACCTCCTGACAGGGACTTTGACTTTCCTTGCAAGGTGACTTAATCCTACAGATCCCTTGGGCTTCTTTTTCTTCTTGATCATCAGGGATTTCAGTTCTTGTTGCCCCTTTGCTAGCTCCAGAATTGCTATCTGAACTTGGGCGTTCTGTGCTTCGAGATTCTTGATGCTTGTTTCGGAATCCATCCATTCTAACTGAAATAAACAGCGAGGAGATGAGAAACTTGTCATGTGAACCTGTTATGCAATGTTTATGAATGAAATGTATATGCAATGTTTTCAAGGATCTTAGAATTTAGATTTGTTTAAACAAGAGAGAAACAAACATTTATTAGTCAAGCATTTTATTTCTTTTATTTATTTATTTTTTTGCTTTTTGTTTTCTTTGCCTCTTTCGGGCTTACAAGATAAAATAAAGAAAATAAAGGATTCTTCAAGCCTCCCATGGACGCTTTCACTTTGCACCCAGGAACGTGTTGATCTGCTGTTCTTCCTGGAGTTGTCTGGTGAGCTCTAACATTTTCCTCTCATAGTCTTGACAGTGTGCTTTGAAGGTGTCCCTTTCTTCTCTTAGTTGAACCCAAGATTTCTGCAGCTCTTCGAGGTCAGTTGGCATGTCCAGATGTAAAATAACTCGAGGTTCGTTCCCTTCGACTTCTGGCTCAATAGTCACAGGTAGAATGGCGGGATATGGCATGATGAACTTCTGAGCACGAGCTCGCACCCATTTGAGGTAAGGCTCCATGGGAATAGAGTTCCATTGTCCTAAAGTCTTGCTTTCTACTTTGTAGACACTGCCCCAAGCATGTATAAACCTTCGTCGACACCTTTGGGAGTCATCTTCGTAGTCGAACACAATGCCATGGATAATCATGTCATGAGGACCATTTCTTCGTGCATATCCAAATTGGCGCAAAGCTAAAGAGGGGTTGTAAGTGATGCCTCCCCTAATGCCAAGGAGTGGCACATTAGGGTACTCCCCACAATGGTCAATGAGAGTGATGTCTCTTTGAAAGAAGTTGTTCCACCGGATATCTGAATGAGACAAAGACATAATCCTGCAAGACCATTGCATCCTTTGCTCGTTTCTCAACACTGATCGGGGAAGGTGTAATGTAAACCATCTAGCCAGTAGTGGTATACAACACATAAGAGTTCCTCGTTTCTTCATGGTACGAGTGTGTAGTGAATGTAGAATGTCTCCCAGCAAAGTAGGTACCGGATTGCGGGTTAAGAAAATGTTGATAACGTGTACATTTATGAATTGGTCGGGATTAGGGAATAAAACCAACCCAGAAATCAAAAGAGCCACAACTTCTTCAAAAGCTTGGTAACTTCTATCTTTTAATAATGATCGAGCCTTTCCCATTAAGAACTTAGAAAGCAAACCCTTGACTCCACTCTTTGTTTCCCAATTGGACTCGATTTCTGACTTTCGTAAATGTAAGGCAGCAGCAATGATTTCAGGTTTTGGAATCTTTTCTAAACCAGTGAAAGGTAATTGATCTCGAACAGGTAACCCGATTAGTTCAGAGAACTCTTCCAAGGTGGGTACTAGCTGGTAATCAGGAAATGTAAAACAATGATGTTCGGGATCAAATAACTGGAACAGGACTCGTATCATGTCTTCTTCAAATTCTGAGGTAACTAAATGGAGTAGGTGACCGTGCTTTTCGGTGAATTGAGCATTTCTGAGAAATTCTGATATTAAGTCCTTAAGTTCAGATGGTACTGTTGAGATGTTGATCCGGATATAATCTCTGGTAGCGGGAGCCATTACCTGCAACAACAGAACAAAGGTAAACTCTTCGATCCTTGAAATGATTAGTGAGAAAATGATATGTTTATGATGCTTATGATGTCATGATGTCAAACATGTGGAAAACACAAACAAATCAAACAATAGCCTTAGGTTTAAAGGCTTGCATAAGGTTCATAGGTGATACCCTCCCCACTGAAGTTGAGTTGGTTAAAACCTGTCTTAAAATAGTATTCGGGTTCTATGATCCTTGGAGACAACATCTCAATACGGCGCTCGGACGGCCGATCAAAATATTCCTCGAGGATAACTAACTTCGATCAATTTCAAAGCCAGTCACTTAATAGGCCACAAGTCAAGTTCAACTAAAGGTTCTAAGGCAAATTAGTGTTTGATGACATTTCAGAAGCCTAACAAACTCCTTGATCATTTTCAAGGGATATCAGTACAGACCAAAGTGTCGCACTAATGGTGACTACCAGATCAACCGTATCGGTACATGCCGTACAGTTTTCTTGGTCTATTGTCACATACTTAAGGTATCTCGAGATTCGGGTTAGAACCTTTCACACAAGTAAATTCAATACCCAAACAAACCTTTGAAAAATAAAGCAAACAAGACAAGCAATTGAAAACATCGAAGTGATCTAAACTCTAAGGTAACCCCTTTTGAAAACATTTTGTTTTTGAAATCCCCAGCAGAGTCGCCAGTTCTGTCGTCCTCGGTTTTTTTCGTGGGATACGAACTGACTCTTCTTTTAGTTTTGAGTTTTGAAAATCAGAGAGTCGCCACCGACTTTTATTTTATCCAATTAAGGAAAGTTTTATAAAAGAAACAGAAAAAGACCTTTAAGAGATTTTGGGTTCGGGGGTAGGTTATACAAAGGGAAGGTATGAGCACCCCTTTGTATCCATGGTTATCCATGGGCTCTTAATTGCTTAGCTCACTTGCTTGAATCATTTGTCTTGCTTTGAAATGCTTGTATGTGGTTTTAAAATACCTTTGTAAATTAACTTTGTAATGATCCTTGTGCGGATGTATACAAAGTGTTTTATCTTTCGAAAGATGTTTTAATGGTTCAAAAAAAAGATTTTTAACTTCGTAATGATCCTTGTCTGGACGTATACAAAGTGTTGTCTTTTTGAAAGTTTTGAAAAAGCAATGATACGTGAGACATTTGTTGTTTTGTTTGATTTGAGCAAGCAATTAGGAGATCTACCCTAAGTTTATAAGGTCCTTTCCTATTTTCTTTTAGAAAATTTTCTTTGACTGGATACAGAAAGAAATTATTTGAGTTGCAATTTGAAACAGTAGAATTGATTTTGAAAAGAGTAACAGAGGGATTACCCTAAGAGGTGCAAGTGTGATTGTGTTTTATTTTCAGATATGTTATCTTTGAAATTAGTGATCTAGCGCTTCAGTTATTATTCTTGTCAAACGCGCAATTTTATATGTACAGAAATTTAAAGTGCGAGAATGTAAAATGCAGAAAATAAATCTACGCTATTACATCGATTGTGCGAGAAATGTAAACTACGCTATTTACATGAATTTGACAACCTATACACTTATCTATGAATTTAAATTGCAATAAGATAAATAGAAAATATTTTTGGATTTTTGGATGGTTGATTTTAATTAAGATTAAGGCATAATTAATTTAATTAAAAGGTTAGGAATTAGAAATAAAATTTAAACCTAAAAAAAAAATTAAGTCTAAAATATGTCCAAATTGTGTGTCAATTAATTTTAAAATAAAATTAATTTTTTTGGGATTTTTGAAGTTGTTTTGGAGATTATTAAGCTAATTAACATATAATTATACAAATAATTATACACATAATTTAAACTTAAAGAGAAAAAATATTCTAAATATGTACAAAATTAGTTTATAATATATAAACTTGATTTAATAAAAAGAAAATATTTTTTTCTGATTTTTTGATAGGTTAGAAATAATTAAAAGATAAATATAACAATATTATCTAAATAATTAAACAAAATATTTCAATTATGAAGAAAAATAAAATATTTTTTTGTCAAAAAATAATATTATTTTATCAACCTAAAAATATTTTTATTATATTTTTTTTATTTTTAAAACTATTTTAAATTAATTTTGCAAAGAAAATAAAATAAAATGGAAAATAAATAATTAATGATCAAGTGTGGTTGGCTGAAGGTCTATGGTATGAACTTGCGTGTTATAAGCGTTGGATGAGCTGGCAGGTTAATCTGATGGTGATTGGAGTGAAGGCGCGTGGTAACACTAAGACCTGCAAAGCACTGAATCAGATATTATTTAAAAATAAAACGCGCACGCCCTCTAGCCAATAGGAGGGAGACACGTCTTGTCTTCTTCATCAGATAGGCTTTTTACACCGCTCGTTTACAGGGTGTTGTAAAAAACATATATCTATCACACCTGTGCAACACGAATAGGGGTTAGACATGAAATAAATTTGGCACGAGGTCATGGTTTCATTGCAAATGTTTCACTGATCACAACCATGGTCTTAGTTTGGTCTAATTTTGCCTCTAACGAAAAGCCCCAAAGTATAGCTCAGGAACCCTAAAATGGTATCTTCGTGAATACGTGACCAAACTCTAATTAATCATCCAGAAACGATCAGAGAGGCAATCTAAACTCAAATATATGTTTACATCATGTTAAATATGCATGTATAATTATATTTTGTTAGGTTTTGGTTTGAACAAACCCTGAGCTATAGTGCTCGATTCAGTGAGTTTCAAAGCTTGGAACTGATTTGGATAGGTTTAGTGAAGCTTGAGGATCGTGTTTGAGTGTTTAGTTTGGATTGAAAATGACTTAAACTAAAAATTCGAAATTCAAATTTCTTTGAAAATTTTCAAGTTGATTCAAGAGTGATACAAGCAAGAGTTTGTTCTGAATTTGTGTCTCTATGTTTACTGAAGTATGCTAAGCATTATATGAGCAACAAGAGTGCTTAAATCTTAAGCTAACAATTATTGATGGCCTTTGAACTTTTGAATTTTTTAATATATAAAGCTTTGAATTCTTGACCATGGCTTCACTTTTCTTCAACCTCTTGCTCTAGGCCTACTGTACCATCTCTTTGTTGCAGAAGTTAAGCCACCTTGGTGACTCATGCTAAGGACAAAAGCCTTGGATAATTGTCTTGAACCATTTCTTTCTTAATTTAATTTTAAATGTAATAAAATTAAATTAAAAAGAAACAAAAATGTCATGGGCCTAATGTTGGTCATGGGAGCCCTTTAACATCATTAGAAACATGTTTGGATCATGAATACTTGGCCTCTTTTGGAAAAAAAACATTTATGATCAATGTTGGTTTCATGCATTTTCCCAAAAAATAGCCACCTTCAACAAGGCATATCTCCCTCAATTTTGATCATATGAAGGAGTTCTTGTACTTTTTAGAAACCTCAAGATGTCCTCTACAAGCCACTTTGGAAACTTTTTTGCATTTGGAGAAGTTATCTTAATGTTATGGGTTTTGACAAAAAAACCACTTTTTGTTGACTTTGAAAATGACCTGTAATGTCTGAGCTCATATTTTTCAAATGGTAAATCCAATGACCATGGTATCAATTGCATTTGAAAGATAATTGAATTTCCTTCAAAACAAGCTTTGGTTGGAATTTTTTGAATGAACGAGAAGAGAGTTATGACCGATCAAAGTTCAGTTGACTTTTTAGGAGAAAACCCTAATTTTGAAACTTAGGGTTTTGTTGATTTCTAATCTTTTCTTGATGAATTATGATCAACCATTGATCAAATGATGAATCTTTTGACAAAATATGGATGTTGACAAAAAATTTCATTTTTGACTGTCTGTTGACTTTTCGGTCAAACTGGTCGTCTGTTGAGTTTTTTAGCTGCTGACTGTGCGTCTGAGCGAATCGAAGTTTGAAAATTTTTCTGGTGGTACTTTGAGACATATGGAGGTCCATGAAATTCATTTGAGGTCTCAAAAAAACTTGTTCTCCTGAAAAAAACAAAAACCCTAGTTAGGGACTGTTTGTGTAGGAGACAGTTAAGCGTACCTGATTTTTGTGCAGTGTTGAGTCTCTGCTGATCATGTGATTATCAGAAGACTTCTAGAACAAAAATCTTGGAATTTTGAAATGCAAAAGATTGATTTGAATGATGATACAAAACACGGAGAATCGTGCTGTCAGCGGGTTTGACTGTTAACTGGCTGTCCGGGAATTAACATAACAGTTATAGTGAAAACTTTAACAGTTAAAGTTAATTTTTTTCTTTTTGTTTTTTTGTTATGTTAATGGTGAAAATTTATTTACCTGATTTGTTAGAAAAACACAAACATAATAATAAATAAATAAAATATACCGTCCGCGAACGAAATTACCGATAATAACCTTGAAAAATATTTAATGCACAGAAAATAAATATTTAACTAGCAATAAACACACATAATATTATCTTGACAATTAAACTACCGTACGACAGATAGTACAACATTTAATACTGACAGTACAAATATTACACAATATAACGAACAGTACGACAAATATAATGAACGGTACATTAATTGAAAGCGAAAGATACGACAAACTTTAAAAATGACGATTAAAAACCCATGCTATAAATAACAACATATAGATGCACGGGAGTGTAAACATCCCAGGTCCGTATTTTTCAGGATTATGCAGACACAAAAAGGACATGATCACCACCAAAACAGTGATGACCATAAGAAAAAACGTGTCCATCCACTTTGCCATTTTTGCCGGGGAAGAAGAGAAAATAATTATGAGATAGAAATTTGGGAAATGAGTGAAATTTGATGTGAGAATTTATGGAAAAAAATGAGGGGTATTTATAGAGTGAAAAGAAGGATAGAGACGTTGGGGAATGAAGTGATACCGTACAAAAAAGGAAAATTTGAGTGGTAGTAGGATTTGAAAGAAAGTGTATGGTAGGGTTTGAAAAGAGAGATGTATAGAATAAAGTTAGGATTTGATTTGAAAGAAAGAGATTTGAAAAGAAAGGAAGAGATTTGAAAATAATAATATAGTACAAAAATTAGTGGGAAACAAAACCAATAATAAATTAATTGTTACCAGTACAGTCTGAACCCCTGGATTCCGCACCTGGAAAAATTTAATTTTGTACCAATTACGTCAGTACTATTTATCTGCAAATAAATCTCAAATAAACAGCGTGTGTGAAGTGATAAACAGTACTTGGCCTTTGTGTAAGAATAAATTCAACAGCGAACCAAAATACCGTATAAGAAATATTCTAAAAACCGAGTATTCATAAAATCAGGATATTTATGAAATAAAATCCAAGATTTATATGAAACTCCCAATTTTTAGACAGAAGTCTATTGCCTTCTCTCTGAAAAAGATGCGGGCAAATTTTGGGGTATAACAGTAACAATAAAATAAATGAAAGTGTGCAACTAGTAAATGCCCATAGTAGTCCAATTTCTCAGAGTGTGATACCTCACAAAAAAAAAAGAAAATGTTAATACGGATATAGAAAGATATCTAAGAACATATTGAATTCTAAGGAGAGCATTAACTAAAATATTTGTTGGTATTTTTATTATGGCAAAATAAAATCTAATTCATCTAATAAAAAGAAGGTTTAATTGCAACTTTAGTCCCCCTATTTTGTCTTTTTTTTTTTATTTTGATCCCTCTATTTTAAAAATCATTATTTTAGTCCCCTTTTTAAGTTTTCTGTACAATTTTTGTCCCCCTATTCCCGTCTCTTTTTCAATAGAAAACTCAAAAGGGGGACCAAAATCGTGGTTTTAAAAATGGGGAGACTAAAATCAAGAAAAAGACAAAATAGGGGGACCAAAACTGCAATTAAGCCTAAAAAGAAATATATTGTTTGTATTATAGCAATTAAATATTAGAGAAACAAATATTAAAACTAAAATGAGATAAAACCAATCAAGATCAAATTAGCACAACTGAAACAGTAAAAGGAGGTGCTAAAAGCATTAAGGGTGCTGGGCTCAAACAAAAAGATGAAGGCCCAAAACAAAATTTTTTAGACTCAACCAAGACGGGGTGTAGTTCGCTGGCACGGGGTGTGTAAAAGAAAACCGAATTGGGCTTTATTGAATTAGCCCATAAAGAAAACAAAAAACCTAAAGAACAAACATATGGTCCGCCTCTTATCTTCTTATTCATGCGATACCCTGTTCTCAGATTCAAGAAAAATCTCTCCTCTTTATTTCGGTCAACAACAAGCTCTCATCACTAAGTTCCCAAATCTCACAGTTCAAACCTCAAGACCGACAATTATGGGAATAGGGAAGAAGATCTATAGTAACGAAACAGAGTGAATTGATAAAAGAGAAAGGTTACCATGACGATTAATTGATGAAGCTGGCGATGATCGGTGGTTCGGCTAATGTTGTCGTGCGCAAGCTTGGTGGATTCGTGGCTGAGCCACTATTGATGATGATGTTGGACGTTGAAGAGATGCGTGACGTGATGTAGCTCGGATAGCAGGATATTTGCGGCGTGAAGGTAGTTCAGTGTTTGTTGTTTTTGTGCGGTTGTCAGCTTGTTCTTCCCCTTTTTTCTCGGAAATTCGAGGTGGACACAGGTTATGGATGCTCTGCGATTCAACACTCTCCTCGGCTGTAAGTATACAGAGGAGTTGATGATGCTTGAAGAAGATGGGTTTGTTGTGTAGATGAGGATGTCGTTAATGGCTTCGCGTCGGTGTTTCTGTGCTACATCCACTCGTGCTTGGATTGCTTGAATGGATTGGCGATGGTGATGATGTGAATCGAATTGGCTTCTTTCTTTCTTTTTTCTGCAAAAGAAAAAACAAGAACCAACAACAAAAGAAAACAACAACAAAATGATAATAGTGATGAATGCATTTGAAAAATTATTTGATAGAAATTGTTTACAGATTTATGGTGTTTAAGGTGATGTGAATATTGATTTTGTTAAGTGTTAAAGTGTTACGATTTGGCTGCGATGGTGCCGTCTTGGTCTTGCCCTGCGCGGTTGAATTGAAAGGGATGAGAAAACACAAATTTTGCTTGTGCTCATGTTGTGGCTTTTTGACATCGAAGAACCTATTGATGGCATCAGTAAGAAAGCTATGAGGATATGAATAAAAGGGTTTGAGGCTGTGGTTAGAAAATTGGTTAAAGAAAATTGTATGGTTTCTACGTGACGATTAGGATTAGGATTGGTGAAAATTATTAGTCCCCCTATAAGGTTTGATTAGTTAGTATATATAATAGCATGATTAGCTTAAATGAGAAGATAAAACATGGACCCTAATTAAAATAACCGAAAGCACAAAAGATTAAAAAAAATAAAATTAAAAATAAATAACAAATATTAAAATAAGAATAAATAAAAACAATAATAAAAAAAAGTCCTTTTTTGTGATTTTTTTAAAAAATGAAATAAAACTAAAAGTAAAAAAAGTTAGTAAGTGAGATTCGAACCTGAGACCTCTCACCTGCAAGCCTTACCTTCTTATTAGTTGTGTCAACACATTTATTCGAAATAAAATGGAATTTGAAAATATATGAATGTCATGCAAATATTTGTTATTTAAAAGATACGAATTGTTTAAAGTAAACAATCATATATTTTAAATAAGCAAAAATCAATTAATGTCAAGGTGTTAGTAACAATAGACCAAAATCTTTGTAAAGACCGAACTTAAAATAATACGGGTAAATTTTGGGGTATGACAGCTGCCCCTGTTCAATCTTCTTAAACCTGAGGATGTAGATTGGCTTGTGTGCCTGTCGGAATCTGAAGGTAGAAGAGGATTGAACACTTGAATACCCAGAAATTTGTCCTTGCTGAGGTAGGAACTTTTGTTGGAGACGGGCTTAAAGATGCCATGTATATTTGGAGATTGATCGTGTCAGCACCGTTCGTGGCGACTGAATTATGTCTTTGAAGAATGATTGTGTCTACACCGTTCGTGATGATAGAATTAGGTCTTTGAATGTTGATCGTGTCAGCACCATTCGTAGTAACTGAATTAGATCTTGGAAAGATGATCGTGTCTACACAGTTCATGATGATAGAATTAGATCTTTGAATGTTGATCGTGTCAGTACCATTTGTAGCAACTGAATTAGATCTTGGAATTTTTTTGATTACTGCCAGGGGACTGATGTAGATATCGTTGCCAGGGGACTAATGTAGATATCATTGCCAGGGGACTAATATGATAAGGACCAACTGATCACCGCCAGAGGACTAGCATGATGAGAAGGATTTTGATTACTGCCAGGGGACTGATGTGACATATCATTTCCGGGGGACTAACATGATAGGGAGATAACTTAATACTGCTCGGAGACCAATGTAATAAGTTGTAGTTGTATATCATCACCAGGGGAATAACATGATAGGAGTACATTTTGGTTACTACCAGGGGACTGATGTAACATATCACTGCCAAGGGACTAATATGATGAGGACCAACTGATCACCGTCAGGGGACTAACATGATAAGAAGGGTTTGGATTACTGCCAGGGGACTGATGTAACATATCATTGCCAGAGGACTAACACGATATTTCACTACCAAGGGACTAATGTGATATTTCACTGCCAGGGGACTAATGTGATGGGAGTTTGCTAGGAATGATTATCAGAGCGAATCTTCGTCTGGATCGCTTTTAGAGAAGAAAATTTGATTGTTAGAGCCGATAAGTTGTTTGATGATATTCGTCCGCTTGGGAACTTACCTGAAAAACAAAGTTAACAGCATGCAATGCCATGATGCATGGTATGTATTTATGTAATTATTTATTATGAATGATTTATGTATGCAACATGTTGTCAATGATGACAGTAGATCGTAGAATAGTCTGGCGGGGAAAATAAATCCCTGACTGTTATGGAGAATACAGAGTACAAGTATTCCGTTTTAGTAGGAACTCCCGCTTCACGCTCGAGGATGCTCAGCTGGAGATTTATGATTTCTTCTTGGGGATGAGAGCAGTTTTGTCATACCCCAAAATTTGCCCACCACATTTTATACTCAAGTTCATTTGAATATCAAAGACTCAGGGACATACTCTTCTAAACAATGACCTCCTAAACTAGGGTTTTGATTTCTCTGAAGAAAATTAATAAATCAAGGTCCCCAATGGATTTCAGAGGACTCGTGATGTTTCAAATTATCTCCATGCAAAATTCGGGCTTCAATTCCAAGGTTTGCCCAGTCAATTGCTCAAAAAGTCAACATTCGACTAGTTTGACCTAAAAGTCAACTGTGGTCAAAGTACAGTCAAAATTCCTGATTTTTTGTCAACATCCTTATTTTGAAGTATCATTCATCATTTGATCAAGTATTGATCATGATTCATCAAGGAAAGTTCAGAAATCAACAAAACATAAAGTTTCTAAATTAGGGTTTTTTGACCTAAAGTCAACTAAACTTTGACCAGCCATAACTCTCACATGGAACATAAAAAATTTTCCATCTAAAGCTCAATTTGAAGGAAATTTAATTCGTTACAACTTTGTCTCTCACATGCCAAACCTAAAAATGCTTCATTTGAGAGATATGGATCAAAAGATTATAGGTCCTTTTTGAAAGACAACCAAAAGCAGTTTTTTGTCAAAACTCATATCATCAAGATAAAATCCTCAAAAGGAAAAAAGCTTCCAAAGTGGCTTATAGAGGACATCTTGAGGTTTCCAAAAAGTCCTAGAACTCTTCCATATCTTAAAAATTGACGGAGATATGCCTTGTCAAAGTTGGACAATTTTGAAAGAAAAATGTGAAGTAAAAGTGGTTCAAAATGAATTTCTTTGCAAGCAAACCCAATCTTTTTGGACCAAACATGATCCCCAAGATATCCAAGGCCTAAAATCTGATTGTCACGAATTTTGAAATATTTATTTGATTTTATATGAATTTTTTAATTATTTAAAAGTGATTTTAATTCATGAAAATCAAGTAAAAATCAAATATTCAATTAGAGATCTTGTACTTATCAAATCCAATCACCATTCATACCATATTGTCAATGTAATTTCTTGCAAGCAAGATTGGTGCAAGAGAGATTGTGATTGGCCAAATTTAGAAGCTTTTTACTCATATTTTCCAATCAAATTTTCATACATCAAAGACCAAGATTAAAATAGATTTGGCTCAAGTTGGTTAACCTAAATTCATCTACTATAAATATACAAGCAATCCAAAGCATTAGTGGACAATTTCTCTGGCCTCCAAGAGCCCTAACTTCTCTTGAAAAATCTCAAAAAAGGGTCAAGGTCGATTTTGGATTTAAAGCTTGAATCAAGGCGTTCTGAAGATTCAGACACACTCCTGGAAAATCATTGAAGGACTTCCATTCGTTCCCTCAAGTCGAAGTGCTCAGAATCACTTCCTATAACTCACGGTTTGCTCACTCTAAAAGTGAATTCGAATTCCATGTTTTATGCATCATACACTCAATTTGATCACATATTTATGTTTCCCATGATGTTATGGACGTTTTTGGTCCGTTTAATTGTCGTATAATCGCTTGTGTGAAGGTTCGCCATTGTTAGGTTTAAAAGCTTTGGTTTGGGGGTTTTTTGATGCAGCAGAGATTAGACCAAATTAATGGTGTCCTGACGTTCGGGATGCGGCGTTTAAGGATTCTGGGCTATCATCTGGAGTTTATTTTGCTCAAATAATGGTTTTTGTGATTACAGGGATTGGCTGCGAAAACGTTCGTAGCAAAACCATAGTAAAACCGTGGGCAAAAACAACACGAAACCAATGGAGAAGATGAACAGTGCGAGGGCGCGAATTTCGTTTGAATTTTTGAACGATTTTATGTTTATATATTATTTTTAACAATGGTTGTATTAGCAGCAAAGGAAGCGTGGCGCATTTGAAGGAAGTATTGTCTAAAGCATTAGCACTCAAGGGCGTCAGTTCGAGCCCTGCCTAGGGTGTTATTTTTTAGTGTATTTGTGTTTATTATCTCTTTCAGATCCAGCGCTCTTCCTCTCACGCGGGAACACGATATGTCTGCCTGTAGCCACCGTCTGATCTTTATCAAAGCTGATCCAGCGCGTACAATGTTGCTGCTCCACCATGGACCATCAAAGTCTCACCACACAAGATCCAGAGCTAAGTTTTTTTATTATTTTCTTTTATTTAATTACATGCATTATCTTATTTATTTCTTTTTATTTCTTTTATCAAGTTTATTTTATTTTAGCCTTTTATTTGTTTTGCCTTAATATTAACTGCATGGTTAGTAATCTTAGGGAGTGCAAGCCTTAAATGAATTTAGAATCACTAAACCTTATAAGATAAAATATCTGAATTGAACCACCTGATTGTGCCACACACACACACTTTTGGGTAACCTCTCTTGTTGCTTGTTGCCTTATACTGTTGCCTTGTTGCCTTGTTTGTTTATTACAGAATAGTCAAGTCCCTCGATCCTGAGGATACCTAAAGCAAATGTTGCCCTCAGTTCATTCATTATCAAATTTGTCCCTCGAAGTGGCCTCGGTAAATGATGATTTGTCCCATTGCTAAGGTATCCTCGCTTGTTGCCTAAAGAATGACTATTATATCCTTCCCTTGGACTACCTGCCCTCTTTATGGCAGGGACAGTCTTATGGCGAACGATTATTCCGATGAACCTTCAACATCCAATACAAGGACTTCCTACCCTCCTATGGTATGGATAGCCCTGAAAGGATAAAAGAACCTTTTATAAATTTAGGGTAATTGCTTCTAATTGCTTGCTCTGGTTTAAATACAATTTTACCCTTTTTTTAGAAAACCTTCAAAAAGGCTACGCTTATTTACAAGCTAAAGTCCTTCTTCAAATTCTTTTTTCTACTTACTGCAAACATTTTTTAAAAAAAATTGAGCTAAGCAATTAAGAGCCCATGGATAACCATGGATACAAAGGGTGCCTTAAACCTTCCCTTTGTATAATTTACCCCCCGAACTCAAAATCTTTTTAAAAGGTCTTTTTCTGTTCTTTTAGCCTTTCCTAAAAATTGGATAAAATAAAAGTCGGTGGCGACTCTTGCTTACCGCGACATTTCAAAAAGTCAGTTCACCGTATTACAAGTTTGAATGATTGATCTTGGTGCACCCTGACTGGGGATAAGAGTTGAATTACCTTGCTTGGAGAAGGGATTAAAGATAGCTACTTGAGGGATACCCTACGGGGATATGATCTTGTGAAACTGGCTCTGGGGGAAGACATGGATACCTTGAACATTGCCCCCAGTGATTATAGTAACCGTCATTCCTGGACTTGTATTGATTGGGACACACCAATGAGTATTGATCAAAGTGTCAAACAGGCCTTGCATAGCTTTGCCCTAGCTAGTAGGGAATTTGAAAGAGATTCGCCTCGCGAGGGCTTTATGAGATGTGTACTATGGGTGGCATGCCCCTATTACTTAGTATGATGCCCCTGACTGATCGGGAAGTTGCTTCAGACCCACTTGGGTGCATGCCTCTAATTGTTCAGAATTCTTGAGAGATTATTGGAATTTTGACTTAATTTCCCTAGATTGATTGGACAAAGCATGTCATTCCCCTTGTATTCATTGACTTCTAATCAACTGAGTCAGTTATAAGAGATGTTGCTGCTGAAATAGTTTTGTCTGTCGGGATGACTTTTAGCCATTAGTCGTACCCCGTGCAGATTCTTCCTGATGCTAACATTTGAAATTATGTAGCAAACTATGTTTAATAATGAATTCATGAGATGCAATGCATATGTCTGTCTTGTTTTTTTGAAAAACTTTAAAACGGGAGATGTAAAAGCGTGATGTTTATAAAAACGTGATGTTTGTAAAAAAGAAATATTAACTCAGCATTTGTGGTAAACCTTAAGGAGTCAGGATACTTTTTTATGACAGTATGCTTTCGAACTAACCATGCTTCAGTTAGGACTTTCAAGGGTTGTAACATGGCTTGGTTCACGGTTTAAGAAACAAAGGATAGTGGCTCAAAGTTTATTTGTATCCATCCCAATATTCGTGATGTTCTTCGATCCTAAGCTCAGTTAACTTTGCATTTGAGTTCTAGCAGGTCTTGAAGTCATAACATTGACATTTGATGATGGTCAAAGCACCGGGAGTTTATTGGACAGACATTCCTCCTTTTTTTGTTTTTGTGAGTCTTTTCCTTTTGTCGAGGATTTTTAGTGACCTCTTTTTGACTTTGTTATCCCTAATTTTTGCCTGAACTATTTATTTTGAGATTACAGTCAGCGGGATGTTTCAATTTTTGATAAGTCTCCTTCATAGGTTTTGACTTAACAATTTTTTCTTTTTGGTGGATGTTGACTGCCTGACTTAATGGTTGCGGTAACTCATCATTATTTGTGTAAACAACGACTGATATAATTGAGTTAATTGAGTAACTACCCTGCCCCCGGTTATGATTAAGGGTTTTAATCTGTATGAGAAAGAAAACTTCTATTTCTTAGGCTCAAAGGGGGTTGACGAGGGATTAACATCCTTATATTTCCACTGTTTAGGAATTGAAACAATGCCTGTACATCGTCAGCACAGTCTGTTCAAAAGCATATTGTATGAGGTTGCGATATCATTTTCGTCATCCTCCCTCAAAAGGTTTACAACTTAGTAGGAGTTGGATATCACAAAACATAAATAAAGTAAAGACATAGTTTAAATGAGTGATAGAAAAATGATTTATTCAAGACAAACATATGCAACGCACTAATGATGATTATTAAAACAGATAATGTCTATCATAAGTCAAATGTTTAAACAAATAGAAAAGAAATTGCAAATGAAAGTAAATCTAATGATCCAAAAGTCCGTCCTTCTAGCCATCCATAGCATTGGCAATCTTGTTGTGATTAGGCATGGGAGAAGTGATCACGTTAAGGGTCGCAGGAGGGTCGAACTCGATTTCACCAGCATCGATCATGTCTTGGATCTTAATCTTTAGTGCCCAACAGCTATTGGTGTCGTGCCCGGGACTATTGAAATGGTAGGCACATCGCACGTTTGGATTGTACTTAGTGGAGGAAGTGTTGATGTGTTGAGGAGGATCCCTCACAATAATCATTCCTGCTTTCAAAAGATATTGCAGCGCCTGATCTAATGACATGTTAATTTTGGTGAATTGACGCTTAGGTGCATATGGCTTGCGTCGTTGCTGTGGAACTGCCCCAACAGATAGGTTGCGTCCATTACGACTCTTCTGGTTGTTCATATCACTGACTTCATTCTTCCCATTATATGGCTTTTTTGTAGCACTCGAGGATGTAGCCACGTGAATCTTACCACTTCGGATTCCACTTTCTACGCGCTCCCCAGTCAGTATCAGATCAGTGAAACCAGATGATGAACTCCCCAGCAAATGACTATAGAAAGGACCAGTCAGTGTACTCATAAAATATCGACCAACTCTCTATCAGCCAAAGGAGGTTGAACTCTGCCTGCCAGGTCTTCATTTTTGAGCATATTCCTTGAAACTTTCTTTCGGCCCCATAGACATGCTTTGTAGTTGATGCGAGTCAGCGCTATATCAACATTATATTGGTATTTCTTGTAGAAAGCGGTTGCCAAATCTTCCCATGTATGAATGTTGGCACCATCCAATTGATAGTACCACTCTAGTTGAGTTCTAGATAAGTTCTCTTGAAAAAAGTGGATCCATAGCATCTTGTCAGCAGTATGAGGCTGAATCTTCCTCACATAGGACTTCAAGTGCAGTTTAGGACAAGAGACTCCGTCATATTTAGCAAAGTTTGGAGTCTTGAACTTCGGAGGGATGACGACTCCAGAGATGACTCCTAGCTCCTCAAAATCCAGACCAGGTACTTTCGGAAGTTCCATGGCTTTCATGCGATCTTCTAGCAACTTGTATTTGTCATCTGGATGTTCATCCTCAAAGTAGTAGTCTCCTTCTTCCTCAGAGGTATTGGCAGAATCATGGTTGCTTTTTGCATCAGTTTTGACACTAGCTCGTCCTTTTGTTCATCGTCATCCTCTTCGGAAACCTTAACTTCTTCAGCTTTCTTGAGTGGTCCTTGGAATCTTCTTCCCATATTAAGGACACCCACAGATCTTCTAGTATTTTTATCTTTCTTGGTCAAGAATGTTTTCAGCTCGTCTTGCCCCTTGGCCAAATTCAGAATCAGGGCTTGGAACTCAGCATTCTGGGTTTGAAGGTCTTTGACTGATTGCTCGAGATTCATGATGCTGAAATAAACAGCGAGAGAGGATGAGAGACCTGTTATAGAAACCTGTGATGCAATGTTATGAATGCATATGCAATGTTTTCAAGGATCTTTAGGAATTTAGTTAGCAACATTAGAAAATTGATCGGTCACAGCTTTGTCTGAAGAACTCGGACTTTCGTCTTGGGACGTCCTTCTTTGAGAATCAAGCTCACCATATCGAGTGGGTCATCGCCTCTGATTCGGGATACCTGTTTCTGAGTTTGAGAGCACATGGATAGAGGAAAATTAATCCTCTTGCCCCTTGATAGGTATTGTGTCTTTGAATTGGAAGACGTGTGGCTAGAGGAAAGTAAATCCTCTTGCCCCTAGATAAGAGTTCAGTCCTTGATAAGAGCACCTGAAATTGTGTGCCCTAAATCCCTAAGATCCTTGAAAGGGTTAGTCAATCATGCTATGTTATGATGTCATGATGTTATGCGAATGCAATGCATCAAGTATGTCGTAAGATAATAAGAACAAACAAATCCTACAAACGAAACCTGCGAGGAAAACAAAGGTTAGTAGAAAACACAAAAAAGTCACACAAGTGTCCTTAGGTTTAGAGGCTTGCATGAAGTCCATAGGTAAGTACCCTCCCCAGTGAAGTTTACTTTGTTCAACCTGTCCTAGATAAAGATCGGTTTCGAGGGAGCTCATATCATTGACCTTTCTCGAAGGAACTATTTCTGTTCAGCAATCGAATCACCGACCGAAAATGTCCTAAAAGTCCAGTCCATATGAGTGTAGCATGAGTATCAACCAATTTCAGTCGGAACCAAAGCCAAGTTCAAGTAGGGTTCTAAGGGCAGATTAGTGCTTAATGACACCACGCAGCAGCCAAGTGTTTCCTCAAGTCGGATCCCAAGGAACACTAGGACAAACCAATGTGTCACACTAACGATGGCCACCATATCAACCACATCAGTATACGCCGTGCAGTCTCCTTGGTCTCATGCCATTTACCTAAGGTACTCAGATCCGGGTTAGGATCTTTCACTTAAGTAAACCCAAACAGGCCCACAAATATAAAGCAAACAATACAAACAATTGAAAACATTTAAAGTGAATCCTAAACTTTAAGGTAACCCCTCTTTTTATTCGAAAGTATCCCCAGTAGATTCGCCAGTTCTGTAATACGGTGGGAGAACTGACTTTTTTGAAATGTTGCGGATAGCAAGAGTCGCCACTGACTTTATTTTATCCAATTGGAAAGGCAAAAAGAATAGGAAAGACCTTTGACAGATTTTGAGTTCGGGGGGTAGGTTATATAAAGGGAAGGTGTAAGCACCCTCTGTATCCATGGTTATCCATGGGCTCTTAATTGCTTAGCTCACTTGTTTGTTTGATTTGTTTGAAAGAGTTTCGTGTGTGTTTAGAAAAGATTGTAAATAAGCATAGCCTTTTTTAATTCATTTGAAAGAAGTGGGAAAAGATATTTTTGAATTGAATTTGAATAGAGCAAGCATTTAAGAGCCACCTACCCTAAGTTTGCGATCTTTCTTGTTTTTTAAGTCTTTCGTTTGAAAGAGCTATCTATACCAATTGTTAGGCAGGTAGTACTTTCATTGGATGTTCGGGTCATCGAGGGTTATCGTTCGCCATAAGACTGTCCCTACCATGTAGAGGTAGGTAGTCTTTAGGGAAGGATATAATAGTCATTAATCTTTTTTAGGCAACAGGCGAGGATGCCTTAGCAATGGGATAATCATCATTTACCGAGGCAACTCCGAGGGACAAGATCATTTGTTTATCGTAGGCAACTTCGAAGGGACTTATGATCTTATGATGATTTCAATGAATTGAATGCAACCTTTGCTTTAGGTATCCTCGTATCCGAGGGACTTGACTATTTTGACATTGAAAGCAACAGGCAACAGGCAACGGAGAAGAATTACCCTAAAGGTGTGTGTGTGGCACAATCATGTGGTTCAATTCAATCATATTATCTTGTAAGTTAGTTATTCTAAGTTAATTCAAGGCTTGCACTCCCTAGGATTACTAACCATAGCAGTATAATAAAGCAGTTTAAAAATCCTAGGCTATTACAATAAACACCTGAGAATGCAGAAAATAAAAGGCAGAAAATAAAACCTAAAATATATTACATGGCTTTGGGGCAGTTACATCAATTGATAAAGAATGCGAAGGTAACAATAAAATAAATGAAAGTGTGCAACAGGTAAATGCCCATAGCAGTCCAATTTCTCAGAGTGTGATACCTCACAAAAAAAAAGAAAATGTTAGTACGAATATAGAAAGATATCTAAGAACATATTGAATTCTAAAGAGAACATTAACTAAAATATTTGTTGGTATTTTTATTATGGCAAAATAAAATCTAATTCATCTAATAAAAAGATATATATTGTTTGTATTATAACAATTAAATATTAGAGAAACAAATATTAAAACTAAAATGAGATAAAACCAATCAAGATCAAATTAGCACAACTGAAACAGTAAAAGGAGGTGCTGAAAGCATTAAGGGTGCTGGGCTCAAACAAAAAGATGAAGGCCCAAAACAAAATTTTTTAGACTCAACCAAGACTGGGTGTAGTTCACTGGAACGGGGTGTGTAAAAGAAAACCGAATTGGGCTTTAATGAATTAGCCCAAAAAGCAAACAAAAAACCTAAAGAACAAACATATGGTCTGCCTCTTATCTTCTTCTTCATGCGATACCCTGTTCTCAGATTCAAGAAAAATCTCTCCTCTTTATTTCGGACAACAACAAGCTCTCATCACTAAGTTCCCAAATCTCACAGTTCAAACCTCAAGACCGACAAATATGGGAATAGAGAAGAAGATCTATAGTA
Organism: Vicia villosa; assembly: GCF_029867415.1. Taxonomy (NCBI): domain Eukaryota; kingdom Viridiplantae; phylum Streptophyta; class Magnoliopsida; order Fabales; family Fabaceae; genus Vicia; species Vicia villosa. Next base: position 151,766,149 of record NC_081182.1, on the reverse strand, counting down.
ACGAAACAGAGTGAATCGATAAAAGAGAAAGGTTACCATGACGATTAATTGATGAAGCTGGCGGTGATCGGTGGTCCGGCTACTGTTGTCGTGCGCAAGCTTGGTGGATGTTAGAAAATCAATTCAGGTCAAATGGATCGAGGCTAGAATCGTGAACGAAATCACTTTCCTTATAAGTATTTCAAGCACTCTCAATATGTCTTAGAGTTGGAACGCAAGAATACCCAGGATAATTCAGCCTTTTATCGAGTTTGCGTAAGACCGACGAAAACTCGGATGTAGCGAAGAGTGTCTGGAATTTTAGTGAAGATGATAGGCTTATCAAATGTACATTTTGTTATTGATTTCTGAATCAAGAATGAGGTTTTTATAGGCCACTTTAGTATTGTTTCATAAGGTAGCAACCCTTCGTGAAACAGTTCCTTTTCCAAAAGTTACAATGCTTGGCCTATTGCAACATTTACCAAGAGTTGCATATTTTCATTCTGCAACACTTCACGAAGTGTTGCCTATTTCTGATTCAAACTACAAACAGCCTATTGCAACACTTCACGAAGTGTTGCCTATTTTCATATTCAAAATACAAACTTCACATAGATATTTTCTTGTCATTTTGGAATACACCTATGGTGATTAAATATTATTAAATATTAATAATTTCCAACAATCCCCCACTTGTTCTAATAATGACAAGATCAATTCCAGAAAAAGGGAAAACAAAGAATGTTAATACAATTAAGTATCTTTCGATTTTAAACTTAATCTTAGTAAGGATAACGCAAAGTCTAATCGGAATATTAGGTAGCAATGCTTTTAAACCATTAATCCATATGATTATACCGGCATTACGTTACACACATTCTTTAAGGGTTCTTCGCCTACATTTCTCGCCTAGCACTTATTTATGGCCATGTGCTATCCTATTTCATGAATTTTTCATGAGAGAAACTCCAACTCTCACTTTGAGACGGCACCATCTCGAAATTCACATAGGTGAAGTTCATATTGTGTCTTTTTCCATGAGACACATACCCTCGGTATTGAACTTCATTAAGAGTTTGAAATAAAACTCAACCCTCGTTTTAAGGTCAACATTACCACGAAATGTTTGACAATTATCCAAATCAACGACTTGTTGTTACCCATTGAAAATCTTGAGGTTAATGTTCTGTTAACGTAAGATTGGGTTGCCGCCATTGTCGGAACTCTTACTCAAGGAGTTTCAACCTCCTACATCTCGAGGTTGTTTTTACTAAGTCTCTGGCCAGTGGCTTAGTAAATGAATTTCCCAAATTATAGATTGATCGTATATATGCGAGTAAATGATTACATCTTTAATCAATTTTCTCACGAATGTCTAAGGCCTAAGTGCCCAGACTTCCATTTTACACTTATCTGAATTCTCTTGCTAAATTGGCTTGACTAACACATTGTGTTAACATCTTTGAAACACTGTATTTAGCCAATGGAACTTCTGATAGAAGGCCCCTCAACCATTTAACTTCTTTGACCAGTGGAAGCGAGATCCACACACCATGGCTCCATGGTCAAAAAAGTGATGCATGTTTGTTTCTTGCTCTTCCAAGAAATCTCACCTCCAACTAGTATAAATATCAACTCAGTTATAAATTTATGATCTCCAACACTCGATATCCAACTCATATTGGTATATCCTTCTACTATGGCAAGAAAACTACCATAATGGAGGTCAATATTTGGTTTTAAAAGATAATCAAAATCCTTGTGATGTCCTTCGAATGCTCACCGTTTGGATTTCTAGTAAATCTACTCATTTACTATTTGCAACTGTTATATTGCATATAGTACATTGCATTTTGAAAACCAATTTCACTTTTGTATTCTAATATAGCCATAACTCTTCCATCGTCATTTTGACACTAAGATCAAATTGAATATTCACTTTTTGAAACGTGACAATTTGAACATACCAAGAACTTTCTCAACAAAGTGTATTTGACTAAGTTCATAACCCCCACTATTTTCGCATTACTTTGATTCCCAAAAGAGTGTCAATTAGTCCAAGATCTTTCATCTTGAATGTGGAAGTTTTTTCAATATGTTTTTTAAACCCCCACTCTTTCGCTTTACTTTGATTGATAAGAGTGTCCACTATTTCAAGATCTTCTCATCTTGAATGTCAAATCTAGAAACCTCTTTGTTTCTAAAGTTCCATTCATCTCGTTGATAATGATCAACATATAATCAACATGGAGACAATAAAATCACAATGTTCTCACACAACTTTGGGTAAAAACACTTGTCACAAGAATTAGATGAAGAAGGTTTTTAGATATCATGCATGATGATGCAAGAAGGTTTTTAGATGAACTGAGATAAAATTATGAGCAATTTAAAGTAGTATAGTATAAATTGCAATGAGTACCTTAGTTATGTTCACTTCTCTCAAATTCTTCATTTGAATTTCTTTGCTAAAACTTCTTGATCAACTTCATCATTGATGTGCATGACACTTTTGATTATTTTCTTCTTGTTAATCTTTGTCCTCATCAAAACTATATATAAGATATATTCTTCACAATCTCCCCTTTTTTGATGATGACAAACTCTTTGATTTGTGTTTTGATTAGATTGAAAAGTCTCCTTCTAAGTTATGTGTATCACTCTTAATTTGTGAACCTTACAATGACAAAGTCAACCTTTTGATGTCATTTTTTCGATGCTGGTTTAATCTATACCAAGATTTGACAAGCTTCCACACCTCTTGCTCATTACCAAGAAGCACCTAACCTTATGATTTTTTCATGTAAATCTCCTCATCGAGATACTCATTTAGGAATGTTGTTTTGACATCCTTTTTGATGAATCATAAGGTCATGCTAGGTAGGAAGTCAAAGCAAACAAAGTTATAAATTTCGTTGTGCTTCCTTCTAGTACATATGTGTTAAAATAATTAACACATTCCTTTTGTCTAAAACTTGGTTAATCATCTATCTTCGTAGATGTTTAATGTACCATCACTATGATACTTCCTTTTAAATATATATCCAAAATATAATTAATGCATAGCAATCGTTGACGAACTTTTGATTTGTATTTCAACAATCCGCGGAGAACATTCCTCACAAGGTTCTTTATCTTGTGAAAATCTCGAATTCTTTATCCTCCCCAATAAGGTTCTCAAAAATTCTATATAAGGGGATTTAGTAAGACTCCAAATTCATAGAAGTCATGAACCATCTTTAAATGATCTTCATGTGTCTTATAATAAAAAAGTCTCATTGAACATAAACATGTTAGTCACATAGAATACAAATCAAAACTCAATTGCATAATTTAAAATCATGAACTTCAATAAATTTGATGACTTTAATAATTAGAAAACTTTAATATAATATTTCAAAATAAAATTGGAAATCCAATTTTTTTTTTAATACCAATAAATAATAAATTTCTTTTGTATAAAATTCTGCACTCGATAATGAACCATTGTATTCATATTATTTTGAATTTGATTATCAAAAGTTGCAATGATTCAAGAGATAATTACATTGGTCCAGTAGACAAAGGTTCAAAAACTTGTCTCTGTTCATTTTGGCACCGACAACTCTATATTACCGTTTTTCTAGTAGATGCAGCAAATAAATTATTGTATAACAGGATAGCATCTTGCAAGAAAAGAATTTTCCATAGCCTACCTATTATGATTATACGTAAAACTTTTCTAATATATATGTTTCTTTTCTTAACTTGACTATATTTTCTAATTGACAAATATGAAAATATAATTAGCAATATTTATATGCCACTAATATAGGGTAACGTATGGCAATGAATATACCGGAAGACGACAACATGCCATCTGTTAAATGTTTATGTGTAAAACTTTTTAAAACTATATCTATACACATATCCAATCATTAATATTATAACTTAAAGAAATGCAATCCAGGATATAAATATTGTAATAGTTTTATTAAGACATTGATTATTGATTCCAATAATAATATAAACTATGAAAGTATCTAAAAAAGATCAATACCATGTAGATCATCACCCATGCATGTTTTCAAATGTTCTGCTCCTCATAAAGCATTGAACCGAATTGAATCCCATGTAATGGTTCAATTCAATTTTAAGGCAGTATAACTTTTACGGTGCTCTAGTATTTAAGAGAAATAGTGAAAACATACCTGAATTCAAGATAACGAAATTTTTCTTGATTTGAATTATACTCTTATTTCTTTAATGCTTGAAATGAAAGTCTCGATAGCCATTATTGAAATACTTATAAGATTGTTAGAAAATCAATTCAGGTCAAATGGATCGAGGCTAGAATCGTGAACGAAATCACTTTCCTTATAAGTATTTCAAGTACTCTCAATATGTCTTAGAGTTGGAACGCAGGAATACCCAGGATAATTCAGCCTTTTATCGAGTTTGCGTAAGACCGACGAAAACTCGGATGTAGCGAAGAGTGTCTGGAATTTTAGTGAAGATGATAGGCTTATCAAATGTACATTTTGTTATTGATTTCTGAATCAAGAATGAGGTTTTTATAGGCCACTTTAGTATTGTTTCATAAGGTAGCGACCCTTCGTGAAACAGTTCCTTTTCCAAAAGTTACAATGCTTGGCCTATTGCAACATTTACCAAGAGTTGCATATTTTCATTCTGCAACACTTCACGAAGTGTTGCCTATTTCTGATTCAAACTACAAACAGCCTATTGCAACACTTCACGAAGTGTTGCCTATTTTCATATTCAAAATACAAACTTCACATAGATATTTTCTTGTCATTTTGGAATACACCTATGGTGATTAAATATTATTAAATATTAATAATTTCCAACAGTGGATTCGTGGCTGAGCTACTATTGATGATGATGTTGGACGTTGAAGAGATGCGTGACACAATGAAGCTCGGATAGCAGGATATTTGCGGCATGAAGGTAGTTCGGTGTTTGTTGTTTTTTGTGCAGTTGTCAGCTTGTTCTTCCCCTTTTTTCTCGGAAATTCGAGGTGGACACAGGTTGTGGATGCTCTGCGATTCGACATTCTCCTCGGCAGTAAGTATACAGAGCAGTTGATGATGCTTGAAGAAGATGGGTTTGTTGTGTAGATGAGGATGTCGTTAATGGCTTCGCGTCGGTTTTTCTGGGCTACATCCACTCGTGCTTGGATTGCTTGAATGGATTGGCGATGGTGATGATGTGAATCGAATTGGCTTCTTTCTTTCTTTTTTCTGCAAAAGAAAAAACAAGAACCAACAACAAAAGCAAACAACAACAAAATGATAATAGTGATGAATGCATTTGAAAAATTATTTGATAGAAATTGTTTATAGATTTATCATGTTTAAGGTGATATGAATATTGATTTTGTTAGGTGTTGAAGTGTTGTGATTTGGCTGCGATGGTTCCGTCTTGGTCTTGCCCTGCACGGTTGAATTGAAAGGGAGAAGAAAACACAAATTTTGCTTGTGCTCATGCTGTGGCTTTTTGACATCGAAGAACCTATTGCTGGCATCAGTAAGAAAGCTATGAGGATATGAATAGAAGGGTTTGAGACTGTGGTTAGAAAATTGGTTAAAGAAAATTGTATGGTTTCTACGTGACGATTAGGATTAGGATTGGTGAAAATTATTAGTCCCCCTATCAGGGTTTGATTAGTTAGTATATATAATAGCATGATTAGGTTAAATGAGAAGATAAAACATGGACCCTAATTAAAATAACCGAAACCCAAAAGATTAAAACAAATAAAATTAAAAATAAATAACAAATATTAAAATAAGACTAAATAAAAACAATAATAAATAAAAAGTCCTTTTTTGTGATTTTTTTTGAGATTCGAACTTGAGACCTCTCACCTACAAGCCTTACCTTCTTATCAGTTGTGTCAACTCATTTATTCGAAATTGAATGGCATTTGAAAATATATGAATGTCATGCAAATATTTGTTATTTAAAAGATACGAATCTATTAAAATAAACAATCATATATTTTAAAAAAGCAAAAATAAATTAATGTCGAGGTGTTAGTAACAATAGACCAAAATCTTTGTAAAGACCGAACTTAAAATAATGCGGGCAAATTTTAGGGTATGACAAGGTATGTATCTCAACCTCCCGGTTTTGAAAATTTTGATTATCCTAACTATGTTTATAAACTTAAACGTGCTTTGTACGTCCTTAAACAAGCCCCTAGGGCTTGGTACTAGCGTCTTAAAAAGTTCTTACTAAATCAAGTATTCTCAAGAGGGAAATTTGATACAACCCTTTTCATTAAACTTCAAAGAAAACACTCTATTTTAATTCAAGTTTATGTAGGTGGCATTATTTTTGGGTCTACTAACATGTCCTTGGTCAAGGAATTCTCTAAGCTAATGCAGGGAGAATTTGAGATGAGTATGACGGGGGAGTTAAACTATTTCCTCGGACTTCAAATCAAGCAACTCGAGGATGGGAATTTTGTGTGCCAAACAAAGTATTTCCATAAGCTACTCAAGCGCTTCGATATGGCCAACTCCAAGGTTATTGACCCTCCTATGCCTACCGCGGTAAGTTTAGATCGGGATGAACATGGTAAGATGGTTCATGTAAAAATGTATAGAGGTATGATTGGATCTCTTCTTTACCTTACCGCTTCTCGTCCCAATGTTATGTTTAGTGTATGTATAAGTGCCCGATTTCAATCATGTCCTAAGGAGTCGCATTTAAAAGTCGTAAAATGAATACTTAGATACCTTTATGGTACTTCAAAGGAAGTGATTACTCTTTGGTTGGATATTCTGATTCCGATTTTGCCGGTTGCAAATCGGATTGGAAGAGCACTAGTGGGACGTGTCACTTCTTCTCAAATTCCTTAGTATGTTTTCATAGAAAAAAGCAAGTTTCGGTTTATTTGTCAACTGCCGAGGTAGAATACGTTGTTGCCGGTAATTGTTGTGCTCAAATTTTATGGCTCAAACAACAATTGCTCGACTGCGATATTAAACTAGAATGTATTCCCATTCTTTGTGACAATACAAGTGCCATTAATCTAACCAAAAATATGGTTCTGCATTCACACACAAAACATATTGAGATTAGGCATCATTTCCTATGGGATCATGTATATAAGGGTGACATTGTGTTTGAGCACGTTTACAACAAAAATCAACTTGCCGATATTTTTACAAAACCACTTGCGCTGAACCTTTCTTCCACATCCATAGGGAACTAGGTGTTCTTGATATATCGGATAGGTTGCAACTTAAATAAGTTTCATTCTCCTTATTTATGCTTGTACTTTCGTGTATTACTTACATTATTGTTTGAAAGCTTTAGTGAGGGAAATTTGTCACCAATCTTCATAGAGGTAATATCCTTCCTATC